>NW_005435066.1:385555-401749 GCF_000147415.1 Chlorella variabilis
CCGCCCTCTGCCCGGCCTGCCGCGCAGGCGTGGCGTCACCCCCATCGCCGTTCACGCCACCTTCCAGCGCCACCCGGTGGCGGCGCTCAAGAAGCACCGGCTGCGGGAGTTTGGGTTGTGGCACGTGGACCCGCCAGAGTACTATGGGCGGGTGCCACCGGGGCTGGAGGGCCCCGCGGCGGGCCGCCTGGCCTCCACGGGAGACTTCCCGCTCAAGGCGCTGGCGTACGGCGGCGAGGGCGAGGTGCTGGCATTTGTGGAGGGGCAGGAGCGGGCGCGGTACGGGCCCAGCGGTACAGGCCACGGCATGCCGCTCATGGAGAAGCACTGGCTGGGCATGAGCTACCAGCTGGCGGCCTTCAGGCGAGGGAGGCGCTGCGCTGGCCTGGCCGGCCTGGCTCCATGCCCGCTGGGCTGGCGGCCACGGCCGCCGCGTCTCGCGGGCTGCCGGCGCATTTCTGCCAGCCGCGCCGCTTCTCTGCTGCTGTCGCCTGCCTCCGTGCTTGCCACCTCCTGCCTGCGTGCCTTCTGCCTGCGTGCCTGCCACCGCCACCTGCCTGCCGCCGCCGCCGCCACCACCGCCACCACGCCCCGTTGCCTGGCCGCAGGGACTCGCTGGCCGCGGCGCGCATGCTGAACCGCACGCTGCTGCTGCCCACGCTGTGGTGCTGGTGCGACCTGTCTGAGTCGCCCGACGTGCTGGAGGCGTGCAGGACGCAGTGAGCTTGATGGGCCGCTGTTGAGCTTGGGCTGCCTGAGCTTGGGCTGCCTGAGCTTGGGCTGCCTGGCCCGCTCGCCTGCCTGCTCGCTGTGTTGGGATGCGTGCGCTGGGCCGGTCCCACGCCGGTCCGGCTGCCGGCACCTGCCCGCCTGCCCGCCTGCCTGCCTGCCTGCCTGCTGTGCCACACTCGGCGCTCGCCCGCCTGCCCTCACGACCCCGGCACCCCCGCGCTGGCCGCTGCGGCTGCAGGGGCAGCGACGTGGAGTTGCCGTTTGAGTGCCCGCTCGACTTCCTGCTCCCGGCGGATTCTCTAGAGGCCGCCGGCGTGGACTACCGCCACCCAGGCTTCCTGGCACTGCCGCAGGTCCCCGACACCCTCCGCAGGGCGAAGGCTGCGGTGGTGATTGTGTCGGAGCGCCCCGCCACGCCCTTCCCGCAGCCCTCCCACACCGTGGGGCACGCCGTGACCGTCTGGGCTGGCATCCGGCAGGGGGAGCTGGTGCAGGCGGTGGCGCCGGTGGAGGGGGAGGCGGTGCTGCAGCTGAGGTGCGCGTGGGGGGTGCCTCGCTGGTGCCTCGTACACCGCCTGCCTGCCTGCCTCCATCCCTCCCACGCCGCCTGCTTGCCTGCCTGCCGGCCTGCGTGCCTGCCTACCTGCCTGCCTACCCTGCCTGCCGCCTTCCCTCTTACCCTGCCTGCCTGACTGACTGCCACCTGCCCTCTCGCACCTGCCCCGCCCGTGCAGGGGCGCAGTGCCCGGCTTCCTGGGCGGCTTTGACGACGTGGCCGCGGCCGCCGCCTTTGACCAGGCCTTTGACCGGGCGGTGGACGACTATGGGGAGCCGCCTCACTGGTGAGCGGATGGAGGTGGAGGCTGGTGGGGAAGAAGCCAGCTGTGTGTACAGTATGCCATAGGTTGGAGGCCATAGGTTGGAGGCCAGCTGCGTGTGCTGTATGCCATTGGTTGGTGGCCAGCTGTGTGTACTGTATGCCATAGGTTGGAGGCCAGCTGTGTGTACTGTATGCCATAGGTTGGAGGCCAGCTGTGTGGACGGTACACGGTTGGCTGGGAGGGCAGGGGAGCTCGGCATGCACTTGCTGGTGGTGGGGAGGTGGGCGGGCACTTGGTGGTGCTGGGGCAGCTTGAGGAAGTGTGCTGCCGCGCTGCCGCCGCAGCGGCCGTCACTGGGCGGGGTTGGGGCTCTTCGCGGCTTGAGCGAGTGCGCGCTGCCGCCGCAGGTGCTGCCTGTCCTGGGGATCGACCGACGTGGGCGAGCGGCGCATTATCCGCTACCAAATGCCGGCGCCGCTGGCAGGTGCGCGGGGCGCGCGCGGCGCAGGCGCCCGCCGCCGTCGTTGCGGCGGCGGCGCCAGGCGCCGGGCAGGGGCTCGGCAGCCCGGCTGCGCCCCAGGGCCACCCGCCCCAGCCGAGCAGCTTGCTAGCAGGCCACGGTCGGCCTCGCTGCTGCAGCGTGGTGGACTGGGCTGCCCTCGGGCGCCTGAGCATCCCCACCACCGCATGTGCCCTGACCTCGGTTCCCTTGGGCTGTGCCTGTGATGTCTCCCCCGCAGACGGCTGGAAGCCGTGGGAGGCGCCTCGGCTGGCGGTGCCCCCCTGGTGCGACCTGCTGAGCAGTGAGGACGGCAACGACCAGTGGGCGCGGCTGCCGCAGCACCCCTGCGCCTTCCTCCGCAACGCGACCGCTGCGGCACTGGCTGCGGCGCGGCCGCCGCCGCCGCCCCCCCCACTGGCGGCCCTGGCAGCGGAAGCCGGCGGCGGGGGCGAGGGCGCCGCAGGCTACCAGAGAGGCGGCTTTGCGGGGCAGGATGGCAGCGGCGGAGGCGTGGGCGAGGCCAGGGGCGAGCAGGCTGCTGAGGAGGGCGCAGCAGAGGCGGGCGTGGGAGTGGAGGCGGGAGATGCAGGCGGCGGCAGGTAGCCCTGCTGAGACCTGCTGACTCCCACATCTGCGTGTGCTGTCCGTGCGAGATGCGTGGCCTTTCTGTTGAGGACGCAGCGCTGTGATAGAGCGGCACCGGCAAACAGCAAAGCAAGCTGCTAGTAGAGAGGAAGGGGGCACGCTGAGGGGAGGTGGAGAGGCACGCTGGCCCAGGCCTAGCGTTAGCGCCTACCACTGTGCCCTGACGCTATCGGGCACTGTGCCCTGAAGCGCACTGTGCCCTGAAGCGGGCAAGGGTTGCAGGCGCAAAAGGGATGCAAGAAATCGCAGAATCAAGCAAGCAGTATACAAGTGCAACGCAATGACTCAAACACGCAACATGATGCAGGCTGTCAGTGATTGGCGGCAGCTCATCTCTGCATCAGGCTATCCGATCAGGGTGCTGACATCAATCGAAATTGCTGGCACCCCCGGCAGGGCTGCCCTCCTGCGGCTGCTGCCGCCCAAGCCCCGGCACCTCTCGCTCTGCCGCCGCCGCCTCCGCGCCGCCGGGCACGAGCAGCTGGCGCCGCACCAGGGCCGCATACACACCGCCCGCCGCCAGCAGCTCGCCATGCCCGCCCTGCTCCGCCACCCGCCCCTCCACCACCACCGCCACGCTGTCGGCGGCCTGCACCGTGGACAGGCGGTGGGCGATGACCAGCACGGTGCGCCCGGCAGAGGCTCGGTCCAGCGCCTGCTGCACCAAGTGCTCGTTCTCAGCATCCAGTGCAGACGTGGCTTCGTCCAACAGCAGCACCCTGCAGGCGGGGGCACCGGGCAAACCCCAGGCGGCGCCGCACAAGGGAGCAGGTCGGCGGGGGAGGGAAGGGAGGGCGCCCAACACACGTCCGTGTGGGAGCACTCAGCAGGAGCTTGCTGAGGTTGGGCACGGCACCCACCTGGGGCTCGTGATCACCGCCCTGGCAATGGCGACGCGCTGCTTCTGCCCGCCGCTCAGCCGCACGCCGCGCTCGCCCACCAGCGTGCGGTAGCCCTGCAGCTGGCCACCACCCTCAGCATCCCCCCTGGCAAGCGTGCTGCTGTGCCAGAGCAAGCAATGCACCGACCCCGCCCAGCGCTGCCAGCGCTGGCCACACACGGCATCCTCCTCCTTCCCCTTTCCTCCCTGTTCTTTCTTTCTTCCACCTCTTTCTTTCACCTGAGGGAAGGCGGAGATGAAGTCGTGGGCGTTTGCCACCCGTGCCGCCGCCTCCAGCTGCTCCTGGCTGGCGGCGCCGCCGGGGCAGCCAAACGCGATGTTGGCGGCGATTGTGTCGGCAAACAGAACGGGCTCCTGGCCCACCAGCGCCACCTGCTGGATAGGCGCGGGCCGTCAGGCGGCGTGCAAATCATGAGGTGGAGGGCGGAGGCAGGCATGTGGGAGCTCCAGGCTGGCTCCGAGCGCCGCTGCTGCCTTGCAGCAGCCCAGGCGTGACGGCCACGCGCGGCAGGCGCAGCGGCAGCGCTCCCATCGGCGCCTCGCCTGGTGGTGCAGGTGGCTGTGGTCGATGGCGGGCAGCGGCACCCCGTCCAGCAGCACCGAGCCGCGCTGCGGGTCATAGAAGCGCTCTATCAGGGCCACCACGGTGGACTTGCCGCCGCCGCTGGGCCCCACCAGGGCCACCTGCGGGCGGCGGCAGCGGGACGGGATGCTGGAACCAAACGGCAGCAGCAGCCAGGACCACCGCCAGGCTCTCCAGGCAGCCCAGGCAGCCCCCGCGCACCTTGTTGCCGGGTGCCACGTGCAGGCTGAGCCCTTGCAGCACCCAGACTGCCGGGCGGGAGGGGTAGGCAAACCACACGCCCTGCAGCCTCAGCTCGCCGCCCTCGGGCACCCCCACCGGCCGCTGCTTGCCGCCAGCCAGGTCCAGCAGCGGCTGGCGGTCCAGCAGCTGGAACACCCGCTCGCTGGCGCCCAGAGCCTGCAGCCAGCGGCGGCAGCAGGCAAGCTGTCGGAAAGCAACCAGCTGCTTCTGTGGCATGTCCCAGGCTGAGGGTCCTGCAGGGCTGGCAGCCGAGGGATGCTTGCCTGAATGACGTTGGAAAACACGCCCATCAGCATCCCTGCAGGGGCGGGACAGGGACTTGTTTGACAAACAAGCAAATCCATGTGAACCCGACAGCCTGCGTGGTGTGGTGGGCTGTGTGGCTGTGTGGTGCATCGGCATCGCTGGCCACACCCCTGCTGCTAGTCCTAGTTTAGCTCCACCCTTCCTGCCTCCCTCACCTGCATTGGCCGACACATAGATGGCATAGACCACAAAGGCCGACAGCTGGCCCGCGCTGAGCTGCCCCGCAATCACCAGCCGCGCCCCGTACCACAGCACCATCATGATTGATCCTGCGGGGAGGTACATGCACAAACACAATGATTCCTTTGGTCGGGCATGCACAGTGGGGCATCTGCGCCATCATGGGGCACCATCCCCCGATGGAGCGGCATAGAGCGGATGAGCGGTGCAAGGCAACAAGGTGGGGTGGTGCAGGCACTGCTGTGTGGCGTGCAGCCCGGCTTGCAGCTTGGCCGGCAAGAGCAGCCGGGGCAGCTGCCCACCGGTGGCCAGTGAATTGGTGAGCGGGAAGAAGCAGCCCTCTAGCGCCGCCGCGCGCAGCCCGTAGTGCAGCGTGCGCCCCTGGGCCGTCTCGTAGCTGCCCCGCATCGCGCCCTCCTTGGCGAACGACCGCACCGTGCGCAGGTTGCCAAAGCACTCCTCTGCCACCGTGGCGGCGGCGGCGCTGGCCGCCAGCTGCTCCTTGATGTACCGCCGGCTCAGGCGGCCAAAGGCCCAGACGAGGAGGAAGAGGGGCGGGATGATGCAGATGGCGAGGGTGGACAGCAGCCACGAGGTGGTGAACCTGTGGGGGAGGAGGGCTCTTGCCAGCACATGGGCTGCATAGCACACAGAAAGGTATGGCACGGCACAGCACAGCACAGCACCGACCAACCCTCACATCATGACGAGCCCCAGCGTGCACACCGCGGCGGCGCGCAACGCCTGCGCGATGCTGGTGGTGGCCACCGACTTGAGCAGGCGCGTGTCCTCAGACAGCCGGTTGGTCAGCTCCCCCGTGCGGCAGCGGTCAAACCAGCCCACCTTCAGGGGCCAGGCGGGCAGGGGCCAGGCGCGCACAGCGGGGAGGCAAGGAGAGAAGGGTGAAGCGTATCTAAGCGGCACATGCCCGGCATCGGTCGCTGCCTCTGCCCTGGCAGGGCATCTCTCTGCCTGCTGCCGCCTGCACTCTGCAGGCCGGCCGCCTCTCCGGACCGCCCTCTGCCTGAGCGCCATCCTCCGGAATAGCAAAACTTAAAGTGCCGCGCTAGAGCGGCCTCACCTCCTGCTGCAGCAGCGCGCCAAACAGGCGCACCCGCAGGCGGTACATTACCCGCTCCGCAGCCGACTGGAACAGCCAGGAGCGCAGGCCGTCGGCGGCGCCCGTCACCGCCACCACCACCAGAATCTGCGGCGGGTGAAGGTTGAGACTTTCACACGGCTCGGCCAGATGTTAGCGCTGCAATCGGCGCCGCAGCACGCTGTGAGCGCCAGTGCCAGGTGCGGCCAAGGGGGAGGAGGGGCAGGCAGCGGGCTGGGCCTCCAAGATGCTGCGGACCTCGGAGAGGATGCGGCTGGTGGTGCGCCTCGCCTCCTCGGCGCTGCCGCCCGCCTGCTGCTGGATGGCCACATCGATCAGGTCGCCTGCCAGCTTGGGGAAGGCCACCTGGCCCACGGAGGCCACCAGCAGCACCAGCGATGCCAGCGCCAGCGTCCACGCCTCCTCTCGGGCCAGGCGGAACAGCCGCCCCGCGGCGACCTGCTTGGCCCTCCCGTCCCGCTGCTGCGCCTCGGCGTCGTCGCCGGCCAGCAGCTGGTAGTCGCGATTGGGGTCGCCTGGGCCCCATGCATGCCTAGGGGGCGGCATGGGCACCTGGGCCTGCGTGCAGCACGTGGGCAGTGGAGAGCGCCGGAGGGAGCGGCGGAGCGGTGGGTGGCGACGGCGGCAAAGCCGGGCAGCAATCGCGGCCCACAGTCACGTGCAACACTCAATTCGTGCCGCAGCGCAGGCGTCCTCAGCCAAGGGCCAGCACCTCGGGTTGGGTCGGGGCGATGGACCTGTGGAAGCGGTCGACAAGAAGAGCAGCCAAACCTTGCGTCCCTCGATGGCATGAATGATGGGGCGAGCCTGCGCAGGTGGAGCTGCCAATGAGGCTCTTGCGCCCTGGCGGCGCCACCTGGCAACAGCCGGCTGCCGGCGGGGTTGCCGTAGTACTCCCCCCCCTCTGCCTGGAGCTCACCGTGAATCTGGATCATTTCAGACTAGAGCAGCAAGGAGACGAGCGACAGCCCAACCGAATCCATGTCGGCCCACCCATGCCGCCACAACACACACAGAAGGCCCTCCGGTTGCTTCGCCGACGCACCGCACTTCCAACCATGTGTACAGTCAGAGCAGCCTCACAGCTCTTTTCATGTCATTACCTTCCTGTCTTACGTCGCCCGCCTTGTCGATGGGCTGATCCTGGTCTTCTTGCTGCAAGCCGCCGCCATAGCGTTTAGGGTAAATACCTGATAAAGGACAACCGCGAATATAATAACGGCAGCACCCCAGCATGTCCTGCCCATGGCGATGCCTCTCCGGCCCTCTTACAGCTGCAGAGGCGTCAGGAGGCGGCTTGAGCCGCTCATTGAGCTGTGCCGGTGACACAAGTTTGCCCAGCGGCGGCCCCGGCCCGGGGTCTGTGGAGGCGGTGTGGCGGGACCGTGGTGACGGTCAGCACCGTGGCTGCCCCTGGCGCCAAACGCCCTTCAAACGTGGCGGGCACGCATACTTGAGGCAGATCGTGCTCCGGTCTGGCGGATTAGTCTTTGATTCTGAGTTTTGAGCCACACGTGCAGCCACGGGGCAGCTGCCCCTATGACATGTGTCCGGTGGGTTTCGAGCCAAATGCACTCATCTATTCAGCCGCCACTTTTCAATGCTTTCCTGACCCACCGAAATTGCCGGTTCAAGCCCTGCTGGGGCCCGTTGGCCACGGCGGGAGCTTGGGCCGCCATGTTGTTCTGTTTTGGCAGCTCTTCTGTGGTGGACGCCCCTCATCCTCGCCAAGAACAGCCCTCAGCGAACCATGAAAGCGACCAGTTCCGCATGGAGTGCTTCAAGGTGTGGGCCTCTCCTCGATGAGGGGGCGCGGCTCTGGGGGTTCCCCTCTCAGCAACGCAGTCGTGGCCAGCACGACTGGCTATCGCGCCAGGACGGCGCCGCCCGGCGGTGGTTGGGTGCAAGTGGTCATGCATGGCGGTGCCCCGCGCACCGCCGCCACGCTACGTGCCGGCCGGCGCTCAGCTTTCCCATCCCAGCGACTACCCGGCCCACGTCGTCACTCGTTGCTGCCGCCCTTACCCTTCTCGTGTGGATGCGCATATCCTCCCCTGCACGAAGCACTTTGTGCACGACTGGACAGAGTGCCCCTATGCGCACCCACACGAGAAGGCGCGGCGCCGCGACCCGCGCCGCTACACCTACACAGGCATCGTCTGCCCCTCCATGCGCCAGGTGAGGAGCGGGGTGGGATGCGGTTCGTGAGGCCCTGTCATGGAGGTAGCTGCACGCTCCCTGGCGTTCACAGCCCTACCCTGCAAACCGCCAGGCGGTGGCCAACCACCGCTGGCATCCCCGCCTGGCCATCCTGCAGCGCGGAAGCTGCACCCTAGGTGACAACTGCCCTTTTGCGCATAACGTGTTCGAGTACTGGCTGCACCCCACCAGGCAAGCGCGGCGGCAGGCAGCATTCAGGACAGGCCGGGCGCTGGCTGCCCGTCCCAACCGCTGCGCTCGACTGAGCGCCACTGCCGGTGCCAACCCTGCAGGTACCGCACCCAGCTCTGCAACGACGGCACCACCTGCACCCGCAAGCTCTGCTTTTTCGCCCACAGATGAGGGTGCTTGGCGCTGGTGCGCCGTGCCTTAGGCCTCTGTGGCAGCATGTCAAATGATGGCATCCACGCCCCGCTTCCCCCACCGCCATCCCCTCAATGCAGCCTGGATGAGCTTCGGACGCCTACCAGCAAGCCAATGGTGCCGCCAGGAGTGCTGCTGGATGCAGCTGCTGCGTCCGCGTCAGGGCCCGCTCCCATACCGGCACCATTGTCGCCGCGTGGCGACAACCTCCCGCTGCCACTGCAGCAGCAGCAGCAGCAGAAGCAGCACAGCCATCCCCAGCGGCCGCAGCAGCCCCACCACCACCCACCCCTTGCAGAAGAGCAGGCAAGCTGCGGCGGCCCGTGGCCCTGCTGCCTGCGCTGCCGGCATCGCCGCCTCCACCCTGCCCCCGCCGTTCTGCGTGCGCCGCGTCCCCTCCCAGCGCTCAGCCTGCTGGCGCCGCCGTCTGCTGGTACCCTTCATGTGTGCAGGACCACCGGCGTGTGATCCAGCAGGTGACGCTCCTGCTGGAGCGGGGGGACCTCGGCCCCGAGGCGTCTGCCGCCATTCTGCAGCGCCTGCTGCCGCCAGAGGCGCTGTACAGCATGCAGCTGGCCAGCCGGGCGGACCCGCTGCTGGTGCCGGCGCCGCGGCTGAGCGCAGACCGCATCTCTGCCTGCCCGCCAGGTGAGCTGCTCGGCAGGCGCTCGTGTTGGCGGGGCACCATTCCCATCCCCTGCTGTGGATTGTTTGGTTGAGGTTGGAGGGGACCGCGCGTTGGTCCCCCATCATGCTGCTGCCTGCTGCGCGGCTGACGAGCGTTCGCTGCCGGCCTGCGTGCAGCTGGGCCCCGCAGCAGCGGAGGCCCCGGGCACCTTGCCGCGCCGGTGCAGCTGTCGGCACCAGCGCGGCTGGCGGTGCCGGCAGGGCTGTCGGCGCGGCCGACACCGCAGCATGCATCCGCAGACTGCCTGCTGTCGCTGCACAGCCACATCCAGTCTCCCTCGCACCGCATGTCGCGCAGCGCGGCGGGCAGGCTGTTTGCGCTGCCACACGGATACGCCTCTGTGGTGGCCTGGAGCGCACGCTCGAGCCTCGACTCAGGTGCGGGCTGGGGCTGGCTGGCTGGTTTCGGCAGCGCGAGCCTTAGCGGTGACGGTGGTCACCTGGTGGTGGTGGCGGTTTGGTGCCAAGCAACGAGGCAGGTGCATGCTGGCTGGCCAGCACCCCATGCTCTCCAACGTGCAGCGGCTGCAAAGGCAGCGCTCCGAGCCTTGCGTCGCCCTGCCCGCCAGATGACACAGGCAATGCCCGGCCACTGCTCCCTCCCGCCCTGCAGACCGCTCCAGCATGGATTTTACTTCCTGGCGCAGCAGCGGCAACTCCGCTGGCGCGGCGGAGGCCGGCCTGGACGCCCGCTGCTGCTAGGCTGGCAGCAGGCCCTGATGTGGGCGGCTGCAGCAGACCCCACAGCATCCATGCTATGACCCCACCCATGATACATGCATAAGAGATGAGCCTCTTTTTGGACAACTCGCTGAGCGCATTCATCCGTTTCTCTCTCCCAAGCTACCCGGCTGTAGCTCGCTGGCAGCTATACCTGTGTTCTGCTCTTGCCCTTCTATCAAGTCCACACACCATCAGTCTACACATGTTAATTTCCGATGTCCACACGCCATCAGTCTACCCGTGTTTCTTTCCGATGCCCTTCTTGAATACAAATTGCCTTGTCCCAAATGCTTCAACACATGCACCTGGCGCTGCTACGCGTCCCACACATCACAATTACTACGCACTCGCCATTTTGATGTAACCAACGTCACACCTGCAAAATTGCGGCTGCGCAGCGCCGCGCTGGCCATTGCTGCGCGCGGTGGCTGTGCGGCAATCACCCCCCTCACCAGGTGGGCGGGACGCACCCTGGGACTGGGCGCAGCGGCAAGCTGCAGCGCGGCCTGTTGCTCTGTTGGGAGTGCTTTCCCCGAATCACTGTCTGGCCCCAGGCCATGGCATTACCCTGCCTGCTATTCTTGCAGCAGCACAAGGTCCCACAAACAAACGACTGCTGGTGGTGACCGCTGGGTGCGGCTGGTGTCCTGGCCGCCGCCGCTGCAAGTCGCCGCCGCCGGCCTGTCGCCGCCCCACAGCTTGCAACGAGTCGGCTCTGTGCTCCTTGGTGTGGGGCACCAAGGAAACCCACCGGGGCCCGCGGGGCGCGCCCTCTCGAGAGGCATGCATGACTGTGACCTCACAGCACGGGCAGCCGGACTAGTTGCGAGCTCTAGACAGGTGTTGGGTGCCGCAAACCCAGCCCCACTGCGCGTGTGTCCGCGACGATTGCGGCGGCGGAAGCTGGCCGGAGGCCTTCAAAGGGCCTTGTCACCGATGGCCCGATCGGTTTGGAGGGTCTCTTTTCTGGACCTCCTGTCGTCATTCCTCCCTTCACCTGAGCACACACACACACACACACACACACACACACACCTCGCCGTCGACTTCTCAAGATATGGAGGAGCTCTGAAGATACGCAGTGTATCACTCGCCAAACTCCTGCCGGCAGCGCCTGCTATCGCACCCTTATTGACACCGCCCCCACCCCTCGATCGGCCCGGCCGGCGGCAGCGGGTTGGAGCCATGGACCCGCGGGCAGACGCCTGCAAATCGTCAGAGGCGGGCATGGACGAGCTCTTCAAGAGCGACCAGTTCCGCATGGAATGCATGAAGGTGAGGGAGGCGGCGGCGGGGCCGGGGAGGCAGCACCCGCCCCAAGCTGGCCGGCGCGGCGGCCCCGGCCGCGCCGCCTACCACGCGCCGCCCTGCCTGCCCTCTCCTCTCTTGTCCCCCGCTGCTGGCCCACCTGCTGGCTGCCCCTTCCACCTGCAATGTGTGCACTTTGGTGCGGGCGGTGCGCCCACCTGCCGAGCACTTACTTACCTGGGCCGCCCCGCTGCCGCTTCCTACCGCCTTGCGCAGGTCCTCCCCTGCACCAAGCACTTTGTGCACGACTGGACAGAGTGCCCCTATGCGCACCCACACGAGAAGGCGCGGCGCCGCGACCCGCGCCGCTACACCTACACAGGCATCGCCTGCCCCTCCATGCGCCAGGTGAGGAGCGGGGCGAGGCCGGCGGTTGGGGGGCTGCCGCCGCTTGCATGGCGGCACACCAAGGCTCCAGGGAGTCGAGCCACGACTGCGCCCCCGGCTTTGTGCTGCCGCTTCGATGCAGGATGGAAGCTGCACGCTGGCAGACAACTGCCCATACTCCCACAACGTGTTTGAGTACTGGCTGCACCCCACCAGGCACGCGAGGCGGCACGCAGCACCGCGGCAGGCCTTGTGGGGACGGCAGCTGGCACCGCCGTGCCAGCCGTGCGGCGCTGCGCTCTCGCCTGCCCGCCCGCGTGCACAGCGCGTTTTGCTGGCTTCTGCCCTGGCTTGACCCTGCCCAGCCCCCGCCCCTCCCACCGGTGCAGGTACCGCACGCAGCTCTGCAACGACGGCACCACCTGCACCCGCAAGCTCTGCTTCTTCGCCCACAAGTAAGGCCGGGGCCGAAGCAGCCCGATCCGTGCTCTCCCAGTGAAGGCGCTCGCCTGCCCTCAGGCTGCAGCTTGCTGGCTGGCGGAGCCTCCAACCTGGCCCTCCTATCCTCCCGCCTCTTGCCCGTAGCTTGGACGAGCTGCGCACCCCAGACACCAAGCCGTTTGTGCCGGCAGAGGCCGTGCTTGCGGCCGCGGCCGCCGCGGCAGCAGCCAGCGGCCCAGGTAACCAGGCTGCTGCCTGCCGCTGGCGCCGTGGGTTTGCGTTACAGCACGATGTCGCCGCCAAGCAGCGCGCACATCCTCTGGCCGCCCCCTGGCGCTCCCATGACGCGCCTGCGCTCTGTGCTGTGCCGTGCTGTGCTGCAGCGACGATGTTCGACGCGCCGCCGCCGGCGGCGCACTCCCCGCTGCAGTCCCCGCGCCAGTCGTTTGACGCCGCGGCGCAGCAGGCGCAGGCGCAGCAGCAGGCGCAGGCGGCGCAGCTGACCAGCCCGCAGGTGCGCCGCGGCCGCTGCCTGCGCCTGGCGCGCCTGCCTGGTCAGCGCCGCAGCTGGTTCTGCTTGAACCCCTCGCCAGCCAACCTCCCCGAGCGCGCGTGGCGCTGCCCTCGCCCCCGCATGCGCCCGTCCCCGTCGCCTCACCTCCTCGCCGCCTGCCTGCCTGCCTGCCTGCGTCCCGCGGTTGGTGCAGGGGCAGGAGCACCCTTTGGTGGAGGTCATGACGCGCCTGGTCGCGCGCGGCAAGGTCACCCCGGAAAAGTCTGCGGCCATCCTGCAGCAGGTGCTGTCCCCCGGCGCGCTGCAGGACCTGCGCGGCGTGGCGATGGCGGAGCGCGTGTGCCTCAGGTGCGGCGGGGAACGGAGCAGAGCATGGCGCCGCCTGGTGGGGCGGATGCGGAAGCGCAGGCAGCCTGCATGGAGGTGCAGCGAGGCACAGCCGTGCGGGGCGTGGTGCAGCGCGGCCGCTGCGCAGCCGGGCCCCGGAAGGAAGGGCTGCCGGGAGTCCGCCCCCGGGCGCCGCAGCTGCCTCTGCCGCATGTAGCGCCAACGCCGCCACCCCTCGCCCCGCCTGCTTGCAGTGACCCGGGCTGGGCGCGCGCCGACCTCTCCCCGCGCGCCGCCACGGCCGCCGCCGCGGCCGCGCCCGCCGCGCAGCCGGGCGTGCCTGGCGTGCGGTACAGCGCCGACTGCGCGGCGCCCCGCTGCGCCGCACCGGAGCATGGCCCCAGCGTGGCGGAGCAGCGCCTGGCGCTGCTGCAGGGCGTGCTGCACGAGGCGCAGGCGCGCGCCGCGCTCGGCCTGCCCGCCACCGCCGCCGACGCCCTGCTGGCGCCAGCTGGACCGCATGGGCTGGACCGCATGGCCAGCGGCAGCGCCCGCTCAAGCATCGACACAGGTGTGTGTGTGCGCGTGTGTGTGTGCGCGTGTGTGTGCGTCTGTGTTTGTGCGTGTGTGTATGCCTGCGTCCCTCTGGTGGCCGGCAGGCGGGGCCACCACAGCGCCCTGCCTGCTGGGCATACACCGTGTCCCCGGCGCGGCATGTGCCCTCCTATGCGCGCCGCGCCGAGCTCCCACCTCGCTTGTGTGTGCTGCGTGCCTTGCAGTGCGCGCCAGCTTTGACGCCGCCCCGCCGCGCACCAGCTTCGACTCCCCGCACCTGGCTGCCCTGGGCCCCGCCTCGAGGCACAGCTGGGATACCTCGTACACCACCAGGGTGCAGCAGCAGCTGCTGCTGGACGCCCTGCACCAGCAGCAGCAGCTGCAGCAGCAGCAGGCGGCGGCCCTGGCCGCGGCCGCCGGCAGCAGCTTCTGGGCGGCCGGCGGCGACAGCCGCAGCCTGGACAGCCAGCGCAGCGCGGCGCACAGCGCCAGGCACAGCATGGAGAGCAGGCCCAGCGTGGACAGCGCGCCGCCGCACCTGCACCAGCTGCAGGAGCTGCACCATGCCAGCCAGGGCCTGGCCAGGATGAGCCTGGATGAGCCCGCCCCCAGGTGTGCTGGGCAGCGCTGCGCTGCTGAGGGCCGCGGAGGGAGCGGCAAAGGCACAAGCAGCGGCAGGAGCTGGGGCGGCATGCACGGTGGGTGCTCCTGTGGTTGCAGCCACCGACAACTCTGTTGCCCTCGCACCCTGGCGCCTGCAGGATGGATGTCTTCTCCTCTGGCTTCTACGCCCCCGCCCCAACAGAGCTGCTCGCCAGCTCCCAGCCTCTCAACGCATCCGAGCGCGCTCAGCTGATGCACCCCCAGCCGCGCCGCTCCGCCTAGCCGCGCCCAGGCGCTGCAGGCTCCCACCTTCAGGCCTCGGCAGCGTCGCCCTAGCGCGATGCCGAGCCTGCCTATCAGCTACCGCGTCCGGCGGCTCTGCGGCGGCATTTTTTTCCAGCCGCCCGAGAGTCGCCGCCGCGTGTACTCCCCAGCCCCACCCCAGACACGCCTGATCCTCCCGCCTCCTGTTTCCGGCTTACCATGAATGAATGAATGAATGCAAATTGTCGACGCTGCGCAAACCCACTCACCCATCAACCGACGCGCAGCGCCGAATGCTGCCCCGCCCTCCACGCCATTTCAAGCACCGTGTTCTTTTTGTTGTCTCCCCCAAGTCAGCGCACCAAAGCAAAACTGCCTTGTGGTCCCGCCGTGGGCTGTGCCGATGGCTCCGCCCTCTAGCTTTCCTATCGCTCCCCTATTCTTTTGGAGCTCCCGTATTCTTTTGGAATGTCTTTCTCGCCCTCAGCCTGCCCAGCACCCCTCTCCATTCTCTGCCACGCCGCGCTGATCAAACTAATCACTCCCCACAGTCCCGCGGCACAGCATGTTTGGAGGTCTGCCTTCCCAAGTTCTTTCTTCTTTCTCCCAGAAGAGTTGACGTCTGGCCATTCGCCGCAGTTGCTCAACCTAAAGGAGGGGCCCTGCTGGCCCTGACACATCTCTGGTCTTCTTTTTCATCGCGCCGGTGCCTCTGCAGCCCAGCATGCCTCTCACCGGCGCGGCCCCAGCCCCACACCCCTGGTCCCCCCTAGCGCACACACCGTATGTGTCCCCCCTTTTTCACCTTTCTCGACTACACTAGCTTTTGATCGTGTAACAGTAAATGAGATGAGAGGCACATTTGCCCCTCAAGGCACAGCCTTCCTAGAGGGCAAGAGAGGAGGGGGCTGAGCTGCCAAAACAGGCACAATAGATAGCTGGGAGCAAGGGCATACGGAAGGGTACTGGAGAGGCTCACACATGGGGGCAGCGCTACAGAGCGGGCCATGAATGGCGGCCCGGTGAGCAGGAAGGAAGGAGGCCGCCGGCAGGGGACGGCAAGGATGCGTCGAGCTAAGCTGCTGGCTGGGTGGCGGCAGCCTGGGCTGGCGGTGCCTGGCTTGGCTAGGGTGTGCAGCGCTATGGCATGCACGCAGTGGTACAGGGACCTGGCGCGGGGAGCAACTGTGAGGCTGGGATGCGATACCTGTCTAGCAAGCTGCGCGGTGGGCTGCGCTGGCTGGCGGGGGGGCCCGGGCAGCTAGAGTCCCGTGGAGGCCTTGCCGCCGCCCGACGTCCCCGACAGCACCTGCGTGCGCTCCGCGTCGCTGCCCGTGCTGCTGCCGTGGCACCTCTCGGTGCATTGCGGGTCGTTGAGCGAGGCAAGGGTGGCCTTGGGCACATCAATCGTGTCCTGCCACCCCGGCACCGCGGCCACGCCGCCCTCCAGCCCCAGCGCCGCTGCAGGCAGGGGCAAGGCGGGAGCGGTGGGCGGGGTCAGCAAGCGAGGTGAGCGGGGCCGCGACTCGTGCAGGGGGCATTCCTGGGGCAGGGCCCGCTGCCGCTGCCGCTGCCGCGTGCGCCATGAGAGCAGCCAAGGCTGCCACAGCCAGGCGCCGCCAGCTGGACGAGCAGGCGACGCCGCCGGGCCCTGCCTGCTGGTCCACAGCCGCTCCAAACAACCGGGCCGCCTCTGCAGGCTCCACCTTCAGCCCAGCCCAGCCCAGCCCACCCCCAGCGCAGCCCAGCCCAGCCAGCTCCAGCACAGCCCCACCCCCAGCCCCGCCCCGCCCTGCCCACCCCCAGCCCCGCCCACCGGCAGCCGCGGC
>NW_005435066.1:401799-417772 GCF_000147415.1 Chlorella variabilis
GTCGCGGCAGTTGGCGTTGGCAAAGTAGGACACCACCCCTGCCGGGATCACTGCAACGTCCCCGGGCTGCATCGTGCGCAGCACCTTCCTCGTGCCGTTCACCACCAGGATCGTATCGATGGTGCCTGCGGGCAGGTCAGAGCAAGCGGGCGCAGGGCGGCGGCGGTGAGAGGCGGCGCGAGGGGCACGTGGCCAGAGAGGCGCCGCCAGAGAGGCGCCGCCGGCGGCCGCACGCGGCGCTCTGCGCGCTCCTTCTCGTCCCACCTTGCGGGCCGCACGGTCCCGCTGCTGCACGGCGCACACACACACGCGGAAAGCACCAGCCTCCAGCGTCCCCGCTGGCTGCCGGAGGCTGGCGACCGAACCAGCCTCCCCTGCCCCCAAGCCCAGCGCTGCCCTGCGTCCGCCTCCCTTCTCGTCAGCACCCTCCGCTGCCCATCCCGGTTCCCCGGTGCGCCGCGCCGCCCTCCCCACACCCACCTGTCAGCACGGTGACAAACTCGTCGGCGTTTGGCTGGAAGTGCGGCACGTAGGTGCTGCAGGGGCGGAAGCGGGTGAAGGTCACCTCCGAGTTGGCTTCCTCCAGGCCGGGCAGGTCATCTGCAGGCAGGGCGGGGCGGGGAGGGTGGGGCAGGGCAGGGTGGGGCAGGGCGGGGCGGGTGAGGGCAGGGCAGGGCAGGGCAGCAGGGGCCAAGCGAGTCGGCGGGCCGGTGGGCAGCCAGGCACGCAGGAGGGTCCGCCCCGGTGGGCCGAGCCCCAGGCGCGGGCGCCCCGCAGCGCGGGTGCCAGCACTGGCGCCCTGCCGGCGCGCCCAGGGCCCCACGCCGGCGCCCCAGCCTGCCCCGCAACAGCCCGCAGCAGCCCCGTAGCAGCCCTGCAGCCCACCGTAGGTCAGCTGCCACTGCTCGGCGTAGTCGTTGTCGACGGTGGCGGGGGCGGCTGTCACAGAAGCCATGAAATCGTTGTACACATCCCCGCCGCCGCCGCCACCCTCCTCTGCCAGGAGGCGGCCGGGTGCACGCCTGCCGGCCCCTGCTGCTGCCGTGCCCAAGGCCGCTGCCGACCCTCTGGCTGACCTGGCCGAGCTGGCCGAGCCGCTCGCCGCCGACAGGCGCCTCGCCGGCAGCCCCCGGCCGGCCGCCAGCGCTGCACGCAGCAGGCTGCGCCGCGGGGTGGCCGCAGGCGCGGGCGCGGGCGCGGCCTTGCCGCCGCCGCCGGCCACCGCCGGCCGCGTCACTCCGGTCTTGTTGGCGGCGGCAGCTTCGCAGGTGGCTGTGCACACCTCATCGTTCAGAGAGTAAATGTGCGCTCGGGGAACCTTGAGGCTGGACTGGAACTCAGAAAAGTTGGTCACCCCGAAGCTAGCTGCGGCGCAGGGCAGGGCAGGCAGGCAGCGGCCCATTGCCTGGTGCGGGAGCGAGCGAGCGAGGGCGGCAGCACCGCATGCCCGCCACAGCTGCGGCAGCTGCGGCGCAGGCCTGGCACCAGGCACGGCGCCGGGTGGTAGCGGCCCCAAGCCGGCACGCATTCCCGCTGCAGCGCAGCCCTCACAGACGCCCCGCAGGAACGCAGGCAGCCAGGCTGGCGCCCCGGCGGCAGTAATACGCGGCGGCGGCAGCATGCATGCCCCGCTGTGGCGGCAGCAGGCAGAGTTGTCGGCGGCGCTCACAGATCTGCGCCTGCTGCGGAAGGCCCATCAGCTGGTCTGCCGGGTATACAAAGTCTGGGTCTGAGGAGGTCAGCACAATCAGCACCTCCGACTCCTCACACTCTTGATTGCTGAAGGCGTGCAGGGCGCCTGCAGGGAGCGGCGGCGGCGGCGGCGGCGGCAGCAGGGACCAGCGAGCGGCGTCAGCAGCGGCGCCCCGCCGGCCGCCCCGCCCGCGAGCGGAGGGCCAGGGCCGAGCCAGCGAGTGCAGCGCGAGCGTCGAGCTGGCGGCAGCCCAGGTGGCAGAGGCTGTGGTGGCAAGCTGCCACCGCCAGCCACGGCAGAGCCAACAGAGGCTGCTGGGCTAGAGAGCTGTTGGGACATCAGGTGGCTGGCTCGGGACTGTCACCTTTGGGCACAGACATGACGTCGCCCTTGGAGAGGGTCCTCTGGAGCACCTCGCCATCCACCACCATCACCGCATCCACCTTGCCTGCACCAACCACCAGCGCAGGGGCCGGCGCCGGCAGCCGCGCACGGCAGGCTCAGCGGGGGTGGGGGGAGGGCATGCAGCCAGCCGCTGAGGCAAAGGGCGGCCGGGGCGCCGCCCAAAGACGCGCCCCTGCTTGCCCGCAGGGCTGGCCGCAGGGCCCATGGGACATACGCATGTAAGCAGGAACCTTGCAGCCGCCTATCCCCTGCTGGGCGGCCCCACTGGGCACTCGGCGGGGGCAGCTGCCTCCAAAAAATACACCGGTAATTGTGGAGCGCACCCGACTTGACGTAGAAGATTTCGGCGCAGTTGGTTTGGTAGTGCGGCGCAAAGGCGGAGCACTCTTTCAGCGTGACCAGCAGCATCTGCCCGTCTGCCGTGTCCAGCGCCAGCAGGTCATCTGCGGGAGCAGCGGCGGCGGCGGCATTGGCAGGCGCGCGCTTGAGCAGGAGCGGCGCCAGGGCAGGCCCTGCCCGCAGCATGCGGTGCACCATAGACGCCTCCCTCGCCGCGGGCCGCCGCCCCAGCTTTGCGGTAGCGGGGGAGGAGCAGGCGGGGGGCAGGACGGGGCTCCTGGGCGCCGCCTTTGCTGCGTCGGGCGTTGCCGCGCGGCGCACCGTCGGTGAGGGCGTGGAAGTGGCCATAGGCGTTGTTGATGGGCTGCGGCGCTGTGGACAGCGAGGCCATGTATGAGTTGTAAGTGAAGGAAGAGTCGTCCGAGGTGTTGTCGGCGACCTGCGCGGCCAGCACGAGCAGGCGGGGTGAGCGTACTGGACAGGAGGCGGGCTTCCGTGGCGGCGTGCGGGGGCAAGCCGTCGGCGTGGCGGCGCGGCCGGGTCGCCCGCTGGCGCCACAGGGCAGGCCCGAGCTGGCCTGCACCGCGATCCAGGCAGGTTGCCGGGCAGGGCAGGGAGGGAGGGAGGCGAGGGGCGCTGGCCACCGCCGACATGTGCTCACCGAAGCTGCCCCCGCTACCGCCGCTGCCCCCAGCAGCCATGCCACCAGCAGACACCGCAGAATCATGACATCGAGCCAAGAAGCCGAACAATGGATGCCACACAGGGGCTGCACATGCCCCTTGCGCCCCAGCGCGCGCCACGCCCCTCCCACATTCCTCCTGCCCATGATGCCTGGAGGCACCTTTAGCGGCGATCACAGCATCATCACAGGAATCTGTAGCGTGCAAGCGCGTCCTGCTCAGGCGCTGGCAAAATGGCGGCGGCGGTAGCCCGCCCAGCACCAGCAGTATAGGTGCCCTTCAACCAAGCCTGCTCAGTGTAACCTCATGGAGGGCATTGCATGATGTGTGTGTGTGTGTTGTGTGTCGGCATAAAGATGGCCATGGGGTTGACCGGCGAGCGGCAGGCGTCCAGCCGGCCGCAAAGAAGAAGAAATGGTCTGTGTTCGTGCGGGAAAATTGGCTTGCGGGCCAGAGATGTAGCTGCGGATGACCAGCTTGGAGGGACGAGGAAAGAATTTGTGTTAGGGAACGGGTTGATGGTAGATAGCCAGCTGCGGGAACTACAAAGGGGGCACACTCGAAGGCTTTGGGACAAAAAGGCGGGATTCGTTCAGTTGATGCCGCAAGGGGGGTACAGGCTGGCCATGGCGGGGGTGCCCAAGGATGGGCATCAGGTAGCAAGAAGCGAAGGGCAGTCCGGGGGTTGGGAGTTCTCCGTACGGGCAAATGAGGTGGACAGCAGGCCAGGCACACAACTAAAGTACCTGTGGCAAGGGCTGGGCCATGGGGCAAGCTTTGGCGCAGGGCAACAAGTCCTGCGTGCCAACAGCGCTGCTCCTGGCACTGACGCACACCGGCGGCGTGCTGGGCACGGCACAGGAGCGGCAGGCAGAAAGGGCATGCAACAGGCCCTGGCCAGGTGTAATGGGCAAGTAGTCAAATCTGGAGAAAGCTAGCGGAGAGGCAGTGGAAAAGAGTGGACAGTAAACGGGGAAGCAACGGGCTGTAGACATACTACCAAAATCATCAAGGATGGATCGTTTATTTGATGGCAGATTGCTCAATTGTTGGGCAATGATGCGAGGGGCATAAAGGGCCCCGGCGCCGGTTTCTGCGTGAGGCGCACTGCAGGCACCGTAGCTGAGCTGCATCACCCCGAGCAGACGCTGCTGCTGCTGCTGCTGCCCCTGCCGACGCTGCGGCGCGGCGCGCATTCATCCTCGCTGCCGATGCCTTGGCTGTGCTTGCTGCAGCCTGCCTCTGAGCAGCTGCGCAGCACAGTGTTGTTGTCGCTGCCGCCGCTGCTGCTGCTGTCGGCCTGCCGCTCTCTCAAGCCGGGGAGCCAGCGAAAGAGCAGCTGCGTGGCGTGCTGCTTGTCCATGGGCTTCGGCTGCACCAAGCCGTGGCAGCAGGCAGGCATGAGATTTTCCAGATGGGTACAAGTGCAGCAGGCAGTGGCAGTGTGAAGATGCAAGTCTGCCGAGATGCTGTGCTGTGTGTGCATCGCCACTGTACCAGCCACGTTGCGTTGCAAAGGCACTGCGCTGCACAGCGGCGCTCACCACTATGTCGTTGAAGCCGCTGCGCATGCACTGGTGCCAGGTGGGGGAGCCGTGCCGCACATCCTCGCTAGTGAACGCCACGATGGGCACCGGCAGCCAGCCGTGCTGGCTCTCGGCACTGCAGGACGGTAAGCGCACGGACAAGCGGTCTGCGGGTGGCGGGGCGGGCATGGGGCAGAGGGCAGCTGCACAGGCAGCAGCAGCTGCGCCCAGCCAGCCAGCATGCGGCCGGGTGTGCGTCGCGCCAGCAGAGCCACCCAGGGTTGCACACCTGCGCATGGAGACTGCGGCGTTGAAGCCGTCCAGGACGGGCATCATCAGATCCAGCAGCACGCACACGATGGTGGAGCGGCCGTGCTGCAGGTACTGCTGCAGGCCCTGCTGCCCATCGCAAGCCTCGATGACATCGAGGTGCAGCTGCAAGAAGGCAGCAGAGAGGGCGGGGCGAGATCCGTTGCTGGGTGAGCGCGCACGAACATGCAGGCGGGCACATCTGGCGCTACGCAGTCCCTGTCTGCATGAGTGTGCTGCCCTGTCTCCCGACACGGGTTGAGCAGTGCAGGGTTTGGGGCGGCGTGGTAGGATGGTGCGGCGGCACAGGATTGGCGGCGGCAAACTGTGCGACACCCAGGGCCTCAGCTGAGCTCACCGAGCGAAGGAGGCGGGTGATTACCACACGATTAATCGGTTGGTCGTCCTGCAGAGGCCGGCAGGTGTGGGTTTGGGTTGGGCGGCCTTGCATGGTGCCCTTGCGGGCCGCCCCCTGGCATATCTGCCGCTTTCCAGCTCCCTCAACTCACCACGACCAGAACCGTGCTCATCGGGGCAGCCGAGGACAGAAACTCGGCGGGTGGGCACCCGGTGGGCGGCGGGCAGCTGGGAGCCACAAACCGTGTTGGGGTTGTTGCAGCTGAGTCTGCAAGACTCCTCTTGGATCGAGCGGATCGCTGCCCAAAAGCGCTTGCAAAAGGTTCCCAGCTAGGATCTCGGCCACTTGGCGCACATCAGGGCCCTCTGTCCAGTCCGCCGGCTTCTATTCGGTCCCCGTGAACTCTTGCAACGCGAGATTCGCCAAGCCCTTCGGCCAAATCGTGTACGGCTGTACTGCAGCCACTGTTGTGATTTGACCAATTCCCACCAACACCGGCCATGCTGCACGCATGGGCATTGCCGTGATGGCGCTGGGGCACCGTGCTGGCACAAACGGCTACGGGTCACAGAGTGGCGGGGGGCAAAGTCAAGCGGGCGGCTACCAAGACCTATCAAGACTACCAACCTATGCGAGAAAATGAAACAACGTACAAACGGAAGAAGGAAACAGGGGCAAGGCAATGTACACGCTACCGAGCAGAGAGAAGTACAGGCGGATATGCCAAAAGGGAGATGCCCTCCAAGCGCCAGGCTTGGCGGCGCCATCGGCACCGAGGCGGGCATTGTGGTTCATTTCATGCAACAGCATCGTCAAGCATACAGGCTGCCGGGGCGGTGCTGCAGCGCCGCCAGCGCCTGCGCCGCCGCGTCGGCCAGCAGCAGGGCCAGGCACGCGACGGCGCGGGCCGCGGCGACGGGAGCCAGCACCAGAGCGCGCGGCGGGTGCAGCAGGCCCAGGCTGGCCCGCTCCACCACCCCTGCCCCACACAGCAGCACCACCTCCGCCACCGCCAGCAGCAGCGGGTAGAGCTGCAGCAGGCGCTCTGCGGCGGCCGAGGCCAGCCGGCCGGCGCGCGTGCCGCCGGCGCGCACGGGGCCACCGCCGCCGCCCAGCCGGCCCGAACCGGCAGCCGGCCCGGCGGCGGGAGCGCCGGGCACGTAGCACTGGAAGGCGGCGCCGCCGCCCTCGTTCATGCGCTGCCGTGCCAGGCGCAGCGCGACGGCGGCGCGCGCCTGCAGCTCCTCAGCATCCTCAGCCAGGCGCTGCACCTCCTGCAGGTCCAGCTGCCGCAGCTCCGCCTCGGTCTGCAACACACGCAGGCAAAAGCGCAGGCACAGCAGCGCAGCCAGGCCACGGTTGGCGGCCCGGGCAGTGTCGGGACAAGCAGCAACAAAAGCGCGCCCCGCTGCCCTGTGTTGCCCTCCACATGCCCTCGCCACGCCCGCGGAAGCGCGCCCTCTCGCACACCTGCGGCAGCGTGACGGCGCTGCTGATGAAGCTGGTCCAGGATGCTGCGGAGCGAGGGGTGTCGCAGCCCTGCAGGGCCGCCAGAGCCTCCTCCTCCAGTGCGCTCCCCTGCCGCAGCGCCCGCCCCGCGCCCAGGAACGCGGCGTCCGCCGTGGCGGCGCTGGCGGCGCTGGCGGCCGAGGCCGCCGCGCCCGCGGCCTTGCCGCTGCCGCCCGCGGGCGCCTGCTGCGCCGGCGAGCCGCGGGAGGAGGCGGGCGACAGCTGCAGCAGCAGGCCGGGCCTGCAGTGGGGGGCAGGCGCGGGGCCAAGGCATAGGCAGCCATAAGAGACAGCACTGGTGGTCGCGTCGCGCTGCTTATGGCAGGCAGGCAGGCAGGCAGGCAGGCAGCAGGCAGGCGGGCAGAACCACAGGCGGCAGAGGCTGCAACAGAAGCGGCACCTTGGGCTGGGTGACGCCCGGGCCTGCACCGCGGGCTGCGCAAAGCTGGACGGCGGCGCCGGCTGCTGCTGGTGGGGTGGGTGTGGCGCAGGCGGGGCGCCCGCCTGGTGCGGCCCGCTCCAGCCTTCGTCAAGCATGTCCAGCAGGGATCCCTGGCTGGTGGGGCTGCCGGCGTCGGTGTCGGTGTGGCGCGCGCTGTCTGCGGTGGGGCGGGCCGCCGCACGCTCCCGCTTGCCGCCGTCGCCAGACCTGCCGGGGAGGGAGGCAATGACGCGCCAGCAGGCAAGGCAGGCAGGCTCGATTAACGGATGAGATGGAGGGCTGATGGAGGTCGGCACATGCGCTGCGCTGCTTCAAAGCAGCTTGAAAACACCAGCTGCGGAGCAGCGGCGGCGGCGGCGGTGGCGGCGGCAGGCTCACCGCTCGCGGCGGCTGGAGCTGAGGCGGCGGAACATGTCGAGCGAGGCCTGGGGGTTGTCTGGGTCGAGCGCGGCGCGTGCTGCAAATGAGACTGGGCCCGCGGCGCCCTGCTGCCTCTGGTGGGGTGGGTGGGCGAGGGCGGCCCGCAGAGAGGGGTCCAGAGCCGCCGCTCCCGCCGCCGCCGGTCCTAGA
This sequence comes from Chlorella variabilis, assembly GCF_000147415.1. Lineage (NCBI taxonomy): Eukaryota > Viridiplantae > Chlorophyta > Trebouxiophyceae > Chlorellales > Chlorellaceae > Chlorella > Chlorella variabilis. The sequence continues at coordinate 409,634 of NW_005435066.1, forward strand.
GTCAGGGTCCGAGAGAGCTGCTTGACTAGCCTGCTGGCTCCCTGAGCTTCCCCTGGCTTTACGTTGCTGCTGCTCATTGCCGCAGCAACCCCATCTCCGCGACAGGTTTGTTTGAGGAGGGTGGGTAGGACCTGCAATGCCGCCAGCACACCCGACGCGCTGGGTGGCGCCTTGGCAGAGCACCGGGAAACGCGCAGGGGGGCCAGCGCGTTTCAGAGAAATGGGCGCATGGCAGTACGGGCAGGACAGAGACCACGCCGTAGGTGCGAAGCCCTCATCGCCAGCGAACGCTAAATCAAGGGGTGCAGCGCAGAGGCTGCTTGAGACCAGCCTTTTTGGCCTCGATCAGCGCCGCTCTTGGAGTTCAGCGCAAGCCGAGCTCCAGCGCGGCTGTTGCAGCGTCTGCATTCACTGCCAGAGGCAGGGCACACCGGCTGTGATCGCCTGGGAAGCAGTGCAAGGGCGTCAGCGATAGCAGCAGAGCGCTTGGGCGACCCCTTGCTAGCAGCAGCGGCCGTAGGCTGAGCAGCTATGCGGCAAGGAACAGGGCTTGCAGCAGCCGTGCTGCTGGGACTGCTGGCCCTGGCTGCAGCGTGAGTGGCCCTGGCATCCCGCCCGCCATGCGGCGCATGTTGCTGCCGCCCCGGCCCGCTGCCCTGCTTGTCTGCTCACCCATGCCCACATGTTGCTCCCTGCTGCAGACGCGACTACTATGACATTCTCCAGGTGCCGAGGTCGGCCACCGATGCCCAGATCAAGCGTGCCTACCGCAAGCTGGCACTCAAGATGCACCCGGACAAGGTGCAGGGCAGCGAGGAGGAGAAGAAGGCGGCGGCCCAGAAGTTTGCTGACGTCAGCCACGGTGGGTGGCGGCGGGGGCGGGATCCGCAAGACGCCTGCTGGGGATGGCGGGGAGGCGCAGCCGGCAGTGCGAAACGGGGGCAAAGCAGGAGGGGAAGGATGCGGGCCAGCCCCGCTTGCAATACAAGGAGCAGAACCCACCTGACCGCCGCTCCCGCCCTCTCCCAACCAACCCGCACTTCCACGCTCCCCGCTGCTGCAGCCTATGAGGTGCTGACCGATGCCGAGAAGCGCAAAGTGTATGACCGGTATGGGGAGGAGGGGCTGAAGCAGATGGGCAACGGCGGCGGCGGCGGCGGCGGCTCCGCCCAGGACATCTTCTCGCAGTGAGTGCCGCCCGCGCCGGCTGGGGATGGCCGATGCGCCGAGCCGGGTCGCGCCTGGCGCGCTGCGCGTCCTGGAACCGCCGCCAGGGCCAGCTGCCGGCTGCCTACCTGCCCGCCGCGGCCTCGCCGCCTCCCGCCGCTCCGCAGGTTCTTCGGCGGCGGTTTTGGCGGTTTTGGCGGGTTTGGCTTTGGGGGGCAGCAGGAGGAGGAGGAGACGCCCAAGGGGCACAACGTCGTTGTGGAGCTGGAGGTGACGCTCAAGGACCTCTACCTGGGCAACCACTTCAAGGTGCGGTCCTGCTGGAAAGGCAAAGGCAGGGGCGGCGCGAGCGCGGGGCTGTGGGAGAGCGGGAGGCGCGCGCCAGGGCCCTCTGGGCCACAAGCCTGCATGCCGTGTGCTTGCTGGCGGGCCGTTTTGCAGAGCTGTGCGATGTGCTGCCGCCTGCCCTGCGCCGCTGCATGCCCCACCACCGCACACGCGGCCGTCGCCGCCCTGCCCGCAGGTGGTGCGTGACAAGAATGTGGTCAAGCCTGCGCCCGGCACGCGCAAGTGCAACTGCAAGCAGAAGGTGGTGACGCAGCAGATCGGTCCCGGCATGTACCAGCAGTATCACAAGCAGGTGCGCTGCCGCAAGGCTGGCACAAGCTACTCCGAAGTCAGCGCCCGCAGCGCCCGCAAACCGCTGCCGCTGCCGCGTGCGCAGCGGCCTGCGAGGCGGCACTCTGTGCTGCCTGCGAGGCGCCCTGCACGCCGGCCGCCCCCTCTACTGCGCGCTGCGTTGCCAGCTGGGCCTTGCCGCACGCCAGCGCAGCCGCCCTGGCTCTCCCTCACGCCCGACATGCCACATGCTCCCCGCCCCGCCACCACGCAGGTGTGCGAGGACTGCCCCAATGTCAAGTATGAACGGGAGTCTGAGTCACTGACGGTCAGTGTGGAGCCGGGCATGCCGGATGGCCACACCATCACTTTCTTCGAGGAGGGCGAGCCCATCCTGGACGGTGAGGCGGCAGCCGCAGGCGGACAGCAGCAGGCGGCGGCGGCAAGCCGGGGAGCCAGAGGGCCAGCCGGCAGCTGCTCCGGCCGCCTGCGGCGGGGCAGCGGCACGGCTGGGGTGCACGGCATGGCCGCATGCCGTGCCGCGCTGCGCTGTGGTGTGGTGCAGCAGCCAGGCGTCCAAGCCCTGCCCGCCCCGGTTGCATCCTGCCAGCCTTCACCCCGTCTCGCGTGCCCACCGCAACGCCCCCCTCCTCAACTTTTGCCACGCAGGCGAGCACGGAGACCTGCACGTCGTGCTGCGCACTCTGCCGCACCCCAGCTTTGAGCGGCGCGGCGATGGGCTCATGTACAACGCCACCATCAGCCTGCTGGAGGCGCTGGTGGGCTTTGAGCGACAGGTGGGCGCGCGGCAGAGCGGCTGGCCGCGGCTGGCACCCCGGCGGCTGCTTGTGCTGGATCAAGTTGTTCGTGAGCTGACCTCCACCGCCGCGACAGTACCACATACGCACACACACAGAAACACACGCCACTGCCCCACCGCTAGTCCACTGTGCTTGCTTGCTTGCTGCCGCCGCGTGCCTCCCAACCGCAGATCGAGCACCTGGATGGCCACAAGGTGCAGATCGGCACGCAGGGCGTCACGCGCCCCGGCGAGGTCCGGTGGTACCAGGGAGAGGGCATGCCGCAGTTTGAAAAGGTGGGCCGCTGGCTGGCCGGCTGGCCACGCATGCTGCGGACTCTGGAGTGATCTGCTCTGGAGAGTTGGGGACTGGCGTTGGTGTTGGGAGGCGCTTGCGGCGCAGGGTTGCCGAGCTCGCCATGCCAGCTGGGCTTGCGTTGACCAGGCTTTGCTCCTTTGCCCTGCAGACCACCCGCGGCGACATGTGGGTGACCTTCTCGATCGCCTTCCCGCGCGCCATCAGCGACGAGCAGAAGCAGCAGCTGCGCGAGCTGTTTGGCGGCAACGACGAGTGGCAGCGCAAGGATGAGCTGTGACCCGTGCCTCCAATTTCATTTATTCAGCAGTATGGTCCACATCGAGCACTGTAAACACCATACGCTTCGATGCTGTTGGGCGCCTCGCTGGCGGTCAAACGCGGCGCTGGTCAACGAAGCGCATCGCGCTGGCGCCTGCGTCAAATCCGCTTTCAGGGCATCCCCTGCTGCTGCCCCATCTTCCTTGAGCATCCCGCTGCCAACAATCGTGGACGCCCTCGCACAAACTCGGAGCTCAAAGCACCACGCTGCACGCTCAGCCTCCCCCGGGAGGCTTGATCGACACCACAACCCCGATTGTTCTGTTAGCAGCCAACTGGGAGTTCATCAGGTAGCATGGCGGCCAAGGACGGACCTCAGCTGGCCGAGCTGGTGCACCGCAGCCTGCCCTTCACCATCCACGGCGTCAAGTAAGCGGGGAGGCGTGACAGGGGATGCAGCGCCGCGCGCTCCAAGACCCGCAGCGGGGTTCCGACAGCTCCGCCCTTTGCCCCGCCCTGACGCCCTGCCGCCGCAGGTGGGTCCCCGGCACGGCCCGCTTCGTGGTGCTGGGCAGCCGGCCGCGCGGCACCGGCGTGCTGCAGGTCTACGACCTGGATGGGCTGGAGCTGCAGCAGGTGGCGCAGGCCGAGCAGCCGCACTCGCTGCAGTGCGGCAGCTTTGGGGCCAGCGCGGCTGCCGACGCACACCTGGCGGTCGGCACGCAAGCGGGCCAGCTGCGGCTGCTGGACGTAGCGCGCCTGGATGCGGGGCCGCTGTTCAGCGTGCAAGCCCACGCCGGAAACGTCAACGCGCTGGATGCCTTTGGCGGCCAGGTGGGACGCGCCGGGAGGCACGGCGCGGTGTTGCCGGCACAAACAATATGAACGTCTCTGGTCGTCCGGAGATGTTGCAGACAACCCGTCAGTTGAGCTGCAGACAACCGAACGGTTGGCTGCTGCTCAAGGCTGCTGCTCTGTTTGAGCCCCTGCAGTCAACCGGCTGCGGCCCGCCAGTCATCGCCACCGCCGGCAAGGACGGCGGCGTACGGGTGTGGGACCCGCGCCAGCCCGACGTGCCCGCCGCCGCCTTCCTTCCCGCGGCCGGCCCGCCGCCGGCCTCATCCTCCGCAGCCGGCGGCGCCGGCGCGGGCGGCGGCGGCGGAGCCAGCGACTGCTGGTGCGTGGCGGTCGGCAACTCGTACAACCAGATGGAGCGGTGCTTGCTTGCTGGCTACCAGAATGGAGACATCAAGATGTTTGACCTGCGGGCGGCGCGGGTGCGGTGGGAGAGCAACGTCGGCAAGGGCGTGTGCGGCGTGCAGGTGCGTGGGCGGGGACCTCCAGCTGCTGGGCCGGCTTGCCGCACCGGCGGGGCGGCGGCCGCTCTGCGCAGGCCGTCTGCGCCACACACACAAACAGCACCTGCAGCCACACAGCCACACAGGCCCGCAGTCCCGTATTCACCTGGCCCACCACCTGCCCGCCGCCGCAGTTTGACCGGCGCGACATCGCCATGAACAAGTTTGTGGTCACCTGCCTGGAGAGCCAGCTGTGCCTGTTCGAGGCGCGCACCCAGCACCCTCGCCACGGCTTTGCGGCGCACACCCAGCGGCTGGCTGCGAGCGAGGGGCGGGAGGCCACGCTGTGGGGCGTGCACCACCTGCCCCAGAACCGAGACGTGTTCATGGTGTGCGGTGGGGACGGCAGCCTGGCACTGCACAAGTACCAGTACCCAGACCAGAGGTGGGCCCAGGGCCGGGCTGGGGCGCTTTGGATGAGGACCTTTCCGCTGCCACAGAGGAGAGCGGGGGTGGGCAGGCGGCAGCGCTGACCACAGCATGGACAGCGTGGCGGCACGGGATGCGTGCCACGGCGGCAGCACCGAGCCTCGCCTCTCAGACACCGCTCGCACGCTCGCTACTACTGTCGATCGCCCTTTGCAGGGCTGTCAAGGACGAGGATGGCGAGGCGCGCGGCGTGGCGGGCAGCGCAGAGGTGGTGTGCGAGCGCACCATCTCCTGCCAGCCGGTCGCGGCCTTCGACTGGAGCGGCGACAAGGCCGGGGCGTTTGTGGCGGCGGCCTTTGACCAGACGGTGCGGGTGGGCATGGCCAGCCGGGTGGCCACGCTGTGAGGCTGCTGGTGACCACGCTGTGCCCGCTGTGCTCTCCCCATCCCTGTGCGTGTCTCGCATCGGCACCAGTCAAGTGTTACAGCTCAGTCAGCAATCAAAGGCAGGAGGACAGATAGATGGGGGGACAGATCAGGGAGAGGGGTGGGGAAGAGAATGTGGAGGCGTCAGCGCTAAGGGGATTCGGCGGGCGCTAAGGGAAGGGAAAGGGGTTCAGCTGTGCACGGGTTCAAGAGGGGACCAGAGTGTCATCAAGGGGAGTCAGAGAGAGGGGAAGGGAGAGAGATAGCAAGGTGCATCACGCTGCCGCCAGGCGCGGGGCGGGCGGGGCTCTACATGCCGCCCCACAGCTTGAGCAGGCTGCCAAACATGCCGCTGGCCTCCTGCCCCTCCACCTCCACCTCCGCCTCCTCCTCAGCCAGGTCTGGCAGCAGCACGTTGTCGATCACGTGCACCACAGCGGGGCAGCCGGCGTTGACGTCGGGCACCACCACCTCGGCGCTGGACAGGGAGCCCACCACGTTGATGCGGCGGCTGGCAGACTTGGGGTGCAGGCCGTACACCTGCGCGGGCAGGGGAGGCGGGGAGTGGTGGGGGCAGGTGATGAGAGGGTGAGGGCCAGCAGCGCTGAGAGGGTGAGGGGCAGCGGCAGGTTGGCGGGCACAGCAGACCATGGCAGTTGCGCCCTGCCCCCCCTGCTCCCCTGCCCACCTGCTGGATGGCGATGCTCAGCACGCCGTCCTCGGGCTCCTCCTTGGCCTCCTTGCCCTTGTGCATCCAGGAGGCGGTGGGCTCGGCCTCGGCGGCGGCCTCCAGGTCAGCGGCCAGCAGGGTGGGCAGCTCCTGGGCGGTCTTGAGCTGGGAGGAGGTGAGGGCCTGGCCGGGCACAACGTGGTACTTGAGGATCTGCGGGGCAGGCGGGCGGGGTGGGGCAGGTGGTGGTGGAGAGAGGGAGGGAGGGAGGAGGCGCGGCGTGGGGAGAGCAGGAGGAGGCACGGCCGCTCCCACCATGCGCCACCCACTCACCGCCTGCAGCAGCTCGGGCTGTGCCAGCAGCTGGGCGGGGGTGACGTCCAGTGCCTCCAGGGCGGTGGCAAAGGCCTCGTCAGTGGGGGCAAACACGGTGGCCTGCAGGCTGCGGTCGGACAGGGCGGGGGCCAGGCCGGCGGCCTGCAGGCGCAGGCGGCGGCGGCGTGGAGGGGAGGCAGGCAGCGGTGGCGGTGAGCAAGGGAGCAGAGCAGGGGAGCGGTGCAGGGGAGCAGAGCAAGCAAAGCAACCGCTGCTCCCACCGCGCTCACCTGGGCGGCGGCGAGCAGGGTGGAGAAGTTGCCTGCGGCCTGGGCCACCTCGGCCACGCTCAGGCACTCGGCGGGGGTGACGGTGGGTGTGAGGATGGTGCCGGGCGCGCCCGACACCGCCGGCACCTCGGGCACCAGCCAGGCGTGCTTGGAGAAGAACTTGGTGCGCAGGCCGGAGATCTTGGCCTCGTGGTGCTCGCGGATGCCCGAAATGAGTGGCCCCTTGGTGGCGGCCGCCCCGCCCACCAGCGCGCAGAGCAGCAGGGCGAGCGTGGCGCGCTGCTGCATGGTGGAGAGTGGTGGAGGGGCTGGGAGCAAGCAGGGGAGGCGCGCGCAGGGCCTGGAGCAGCGAAAAGGAGGGAGAGAATAGCGAGCAGAGCGCCAGGCGCAGGGTTTTGAGCGGCCCCAGGGCCCTGCCCCTCGGGAGGAGGCTGGGATGGGTGGAGCGACGCACGGCCTCTTGGAAGGAGCCAGGGCGCCGCATGGGAAATGTACCGCCGGCCCGTCCCGCCGGAGACCACTGGGCACCCCTATTGCGTCTCCCATCCATTACAGGGGGCCTCCTGAACCAGGAGGGCCGCAGGATTGCATGCACCGGCCTAGCTGGGCTCGCCGGCCTCCACCGCCGCGCCCCCCGCGCCGCCGCCGCCCGGCGCCCGCGCCGCCTGCCACTGCCGCCGCCCCTCCTCGCCCAGCTGCAGCAGGCGGCGCAGCTCCTCAAACACGCCGTTGGCGTCCAGCACGGCAAAGGCGCTGGCGCGCTTGCGCTGGCCCATCAGCTGCGCAAGGAGGGGGAGGAGGGAGACCGCAAGGCGGGTGGTCTTGGTGGTGGTGGTGGTGTTCGAGGGCGTGGGGCAAGCGCGGGGCGGCGAGGCTTGGCAGCGGCTAGTAGCAGAGCGGGCGCGTGAACCGGGTGCCAGGAGGTGGCAGCCGCCCCGCACCTTGCCCAACCTCTGCCGGCTCAGGGCAAACACCAGCGGCACCTCGCGCTCCCGAGCCAGCGCGACCAGCGCCGCCGCGGGGCAGCGCACCGCGCCGCCGCTGCCACCTGCCGGGGCTGACGGCGCTGCTGCTCCCTTGGCGGGCGGCCCTCCAGTGCCGCCGCCGCCCTCCGCCTCCTCCTCCTCACCCCCGTCCGCCTCTGCATCTGCTGCCGCCAGGCTGCTGATGTTGGGGGCCAGAAGCACCAGCTTGGCACGCCGCACCTTAATCGCCTTCTCCACCTGCATGCACCCCAGCCGGCGGCGGCAAACCGGTCACAGGGTCGGCCCTGGAGCGGGCAGCTCGGGGGCAGCTAGCCCTAAGCCCTAAACCCCGATCCTCGGTGCTGCAGCTCCAGGGCTGGCCCCGCGGCAGCTGCTCTGCATGGCGGGGCCAGCCAGCCTGCCCGCTCTGCCCCAGGGTGGGCGGCGTGCTAAGCTGGTGCTTCTGGCCCGCAACATCAGCAGCCTGGCGGCAGCAGATGCAGAGGCGGACGGGGGTGAGGAGGAGGAGGCGGAGGGCGGCGGCGGCACTGAAGGGCCGCCAGCCATGGGAGCAGAAGCGCCGTC
>NW_005435066.1:417822-434395 GCF_000147415.1 Chlorella variabilis
ACCACCCGCCGCTTGCGTTTGAAGTTGGCGGGGTCGTGGAGGCGGCTGCGCTCCTGCCACTCCAGCAGCCGCCGCAGCAGCGCCTCGGCGGTGGCATTCAGCTCGGGTGTGATGACCTGCAAGTGTAACGATGGTGTGATGGTGTGATGGTGCGATGGTGTGATGGTGTGTGGTTGTGTGTGAGGAGGGAAGCGCAGCACGGCAGCAGCAGCAGGACGCGCGGCTGTGGCAGGTACAGGAGCGTCGGCATGGCTGCACGCGCCGGCTGCAAGCGCCGGGCAGCTGCGAGGGCTGGCGGAAGCTGACCTGGCAGACGTAAGGCGCCACGTCAGCACCAGGCCCCACATACGTCCTGCCCCCGCCGCCGCCGCCGCCGCCGCCGCCACCGGCCATGCCGTCGCTCCTGCCTCCGACGCCTGCTCCTGCTCCTGCGCCTGCTGTTGGTGCAGAGTCTGCTAGGCCCAGCCCTCGCTGGGCGTCGAGGCCGGCGGAAGCCGCGGCGGCGGCGGCCGCCTCGGCCGCTACCCGCCGCGTGTGCCGCTTGCTGCCCAGGTGCTCCTGCAGGTTGCGCTGCCCGCTCACCGTCACCTGGCAGAGCAGGCATCTGAAGGCGCCTGGAACATCGGCCGCTGCCTGCACGTACTCTGCCTGCTGCTGCGGCTGTGCCTGCTCGGAGTGGTGGGTTTGAGCCAGTGCTGCTGCGACTGCCACGGGAGCCAAGCTTTCACTGAGGAGCATCAGTGCCTCCTCATCTGCCTCCAGTGGCGGCACAGCTGCGCCTGTGCTGCTGAGCCAGGCTGCCACATCGACAGCCTGCAGCTGCTGCTGCTGCCCTGCATCTGGTGGCGCCGCACCAGGCATGCCGGCGGCAGAGCTCGCAGTGCCGGGCTGGCTCACTGCATTGCTGCTGAGTAGCGGGGCAGCCGGCCGGGCCTGCTCGGCAGCGCCAGCGGGCTCAGCTGCGTCGTGTGCTGCCCCTTGCTGCTGCTGCTGCTGCTGCTGCTGCTGTGGTTGCTGCTGCAGCAGCTGCTGCTGCTGCTGCTGCTGCTGCTGTGCTGGCAACACCTGTGGCTGAGGCTGGGTGGCGTGCAGGGCCACGGCAGCCGCCTCCACACGCACGTTGCTGGCCCAGCTGAGCAGCTGATCCCCCCACTGCAGCCCAAAAGACCCGGTGCCATCGCTGCTGTCGCTGCCGCTGTCGTCGCCGCCACTGGCACCGCCATCAACGCCGCCGCTGCCGGCTTCTTGTGCCCGAGCAGCAAACCCTGCTGGCTGAGAGGATGGTGGGACCCCACCTGGTGCTGCAGCAGTGGCTGGTCCAGAACTGAGGATTGCCGCTGCACCAGCAGTCGGCAACTGCTTGGCAGGAGCACCAACTGCCACTGCTGCTCCCCTGCTGCCACCTGCGCCTGCGGCTGCGCGCTGCCTGGTGCCTCCTGGGGCAACATGTGCCGCTGCCGCCGCTGCTGCGTTGGGTGCCTGCCTGCTGCTGGCGGCGGTCCAGCCGGTCAGCACATCCTGAAACGCAAAGCTTCCAAGGCTGCTAGAGGGCGCTGTGGAGACAGCCGCCTCGCTTGCTGCCCCCTCCTCCGAGCCGTCGCTGGCTGCTGCTGGGCTGGCCTCTGAGGCGGCGGTTGGATGACAGTCCTGCTGCTGCTGCCGTTGGGCATCTGCTGGCTCTCCTGCCTCATCTGCCGCCCTCCCTGCTGCTGCTTGGGGAGCCTCGTGAGGCTTGGTGGCTGCCGGGGTCGCCTCGGGCTGGCCGCAACCTGCTGCCTCGGCGCTGCTTGCTGCACCGTCATTCAGGTCGTCTGCTGGGGGCGGCACCTTGTCAGCCTTCTGCAGCTGCAGCTGCGCTGCTGCCAGCTGCTTCCGGGCATGAGCATGGGCCCTGCACAGAACCACAACAAATCATGTGCCAAGAAACCAGGAGGAGAGCAACAGGCTGCAAAGGCCCAATCGACGCCCAATCGTGTGTCGGCCTTTCTAGCAGTGAGCAGACGACAGAAGGCTGGGCCCACCTTTGCAGCTTCTCCCTGCACTCCTCAGCATGCCCCAGCTGCTGCTCCAACAGCTGGCGCCGCACAGCGAGGTTGGCCAGCAGCAGCAGCCGGTCCTGTTCCTGTTGAGCGCCCAATGCGAGCGCAGCCGTAGCAGGAGGCTCGGCGGCGGCACCCTGCTGCTGCTGCACCCCAGTGAGCTGGTTGGCAAGGGAGCCTTGCGCCTCCCCAACTGCCTGCATAGCGGCCTCCAGCTCTGCACAAACACCAAAAAAAGGTCGCACAACAAGGCTGGGCCATCTCCATGTAACGCCCAGCCCTGCCGCTTGAACTGCCCATGGCAGCAGCACACACGGCCCGCCAGCCCTGGGCCTCCACACCTGCCAGCACGCCCTGCCAGCGCCCGCATGCCTGCGCCGCGCCGCTGCGCTTGAACGCCCGCTTCAGCCGGCTTTCCCTCTTTTTGGCTTTCGCAAAGCGGGTGCCGGGTGGCGGCGTCAGCACGGGGGCAGCCTGCAGCAGGGCATTGTGCAGCTGTATGCAAATGCCCCGCCAACTCATGTGCAGCCAGCAGGGGCGTGTATCGCCTCAGTCGCCCTCACCTTGGAAGAGGCAGCAGCCGAGCGGGCTGCAGGCACTAACGACGCTGGTGTTGGTGTGCGCTGCCACGCTGTACCCTGCTGCTGCGCCTGCTGGCGTGAGGCGGGCCTCTGTGCCGGACTGAAGCTGGCTGTAGAGTCGGGCCTGAATGCCGGTAGCGCCCTCAGCAGCACATCACCCAGCTGCACAGATGCGCGCAGGCTGGGGAAGGCGCCGCTGGGCGCGGCAGGAGGGTGCAGCGGCTGTGCCATGTTGCGGCCGCCATGAGCGTCCTTGAGGTGCTGCGCGAAGCGATGGATGTCTCGGAAGGCGCGCCCACAGGCCAGGCAGCGCCGCTCTCCTGCGGCAGCAAGCGGGCGAGTTGGAGCGAGGCGAGTTGCGGCAGGCGGGTGCGGCACCGCCGCCAGGCCCTTGCATCGCGCGGTGCTCTGCTGCGTTCGCTGTGCATTCCTGAACGCTGTGCGTCCCTGCGGTACGCACCAGTGACGTCTGCGCGACTTCTGGTGGCCTCCCGCAAAAGCTCCTCAGCGCTGCTGGGCTGTGTGGGCGCAATTGCGGGCTCGTGTGCATGCTGATCCACGTGACCCTGCCGCCTGGGTGCGCCCTCGCCCCGCGAGGCGACGCTGGCCCAGGAACGCATAGAGTGCTCAGGGGGGAGTAGGGCTCGCTTCAGATGGTCTAGACATCTTCAAGCTCCACAGGCGATCGCGTGATGACCACGGGGAGGACCCTACAACACCTGCCAGACTGTCGGTGTTGCATTTCGGCGGGCGCCACTGGCAATGCAAGTGTGGCGGGATCACAGGGCATACGATGGGCAACTATGTGGTGCAAACAAAATTGGGGACTACAACAGGTAATGATTGATACAAAGCGAGCAAGCTGTCTGGGGATGCATTACCTACGATGGAATCTTCCTGTGGTCCAGCCTAGCCATGCGGCAGGCTGGCAGCCTTGTGCCAGTGGGGTACAAAAGCCAACTGGGGATGCATGGGGGTGGCGCCGCAGCGGCTTCGTTGCGCTACCTGCCGTGCTGTGCCCGCATGATGGCCAGCAGCTGCGGGTCCATCTGGCTCTCGTCCATGCCCGGCGGCAGAGAGGTGACGCCCCAGGAGGGGCCGGCAGGGGCTGCACTCGAGAGCGAAGCAGCAAGGCGCAGCAGGGGCAAGTCAGCAACAGGCCATGGGCCTCCAGCAAGCCGCATGCCGCGCGCAAAAGGCAGCAGGGCATGCAGCTACGACACCTGCGAAGCGCGCGGGCACGCATCCCAAGCACCCCCGCACCCACACACACCAAGCGCCGCCTCCCCGCCCCGCAGCGCCCGCACCTTGCGCCGGCGCCTGCTTGAACCACTCGCCGTGCCGCTGCGCACCCAGGATGCGGGACGGGTCCAGCTCACGCCCCTGCCACGTGTCAGCCACATTGCTCAGCCGGTCCCGACCGTACCGGTCTGCGTCCTCCGCGGTAGCGGCGGTGTCCTCCTGCACGGCACGGGGCGGCGGGGACGGTGCAGCACGGCGGTCGTCCGGCTGACCGGGCTGGCTTGAGGGAGCAGGCTGCATGGCCAGCCGCCGCGCCACACCCACGCGGGATGACAGCCGGCCGGCCACCGCGGCACGGCCACCTGGCCGCCAGCCAGCCATGCAGGCGCCCCGCCGCACCTGCAGCCCGCCCGCCCTGTGCTTCAGCAGGCTGGCGAGGATACTAGAGTCGCCGCCGGTGTGCGGCACGCGGGCCCGCTTCTTGCCGCTGGCACCCGCATCGCCGCTGCAGGCGGCGCCGCGGGCCACCGCCCCTGGCGCGCCTCCCCCCTGGCTGTCCCTGATTGCCTCGCACTCCTCCTCCAGCATCAGCCGCATCTTCTGGCACCCCTCATCCTCGGGGCTGGCAGTGCTGTAGTACGCTGCACGGCGGGGCCCGCGCAGGGAGGGAGGGTGTGGAAAGATGCACGAGCGGAAGGGCTTGGAGCAGCCCACGAGGCGCCAAGGGCGCGGGTGCACGCAACAATGCACGGCAGAGCCAGCAGCACATGCGGCTGCCCCTCCCCCTCCTCCTCGTCCTGCCCTCCCAGCCTCCTGTCCCTACCTGTCACCATTGACAGCTCATCCTCCAGCATGCTCAGCGCCCTGCCGGGGTCGCTTTCCTCCCAGTAATGCCTGGCGCACACCCCCCGGCCCCGCTCCTCCTCCTCCGCCGCCTCCTCCATCCCTGCGTCGGCCGCGCCGCCTCCCCCTGCCTCCCCAGCAGCCTGGTCTGGCACTGGGCTGTCCACGTGCAGCCGCATGGCAAAGGGGCCCTCCAGAGAGGCGGCCGTGGGCTCTGCCGCCGCTGCCGCCGCTGCCGCCGCCGCCGCCGTCTGCTGCGCCGCAGCCGCAGCTGCTGCTGTCTGCTGCCCCGCAGCAGCCTGCTGCGCCGCCAGCAGCGCCTGCTCAGCATCCCGGGCCGCTGTTACTGCCACCGTGTAGGGCTGGAGCTTCGATATGGGCGTGGCGGGATCCCCAAACAGCACCGCCGAAGGGTCCACAGCCGCGGCAACCCCCGCCTCGGCCGCCGCCGGAGAGGCGCCGACGTTCACCGGAGGCATGCCCTGGCTGCGCCTGGTGCGAGCCGCCATCGGCGAGCCCACCAAATCGTCAAAGCTGCCTGCACGGGGATGCAGAGGTGCACGGGAAGTAGGTGTTGGGGCAGAGCTGTAGCTAGCCCATGGTTGAGACATCAGAGTCAACCACACACAGCTGGGTTGCCCACGCCATCCTGTCAAGGCCAGGATACCGCACAGGGGCGCCTCGCACCCTCCCCCTTGCTCTCCCTGTGCATGATCCCCACCGCCCCGCACTCACTCCCACCACGCCTCCCTCTGCTACCACAGAACCCCTCCCGCACCCCTGCACGCACCTCCCTCCGCCACCACATCAGCAAAGTACTCGTGCGCAAGCGCCTCGTCGGGGCTGCAGCGCCGGGTGGGGTCGAAGGCCAGCAGGCGGGACAGCAGGTCCACAGCCGCTTCGCCCGCCGCCGCAAACCTGCGCGTGTGCCGGCAGCAGCACCGTGAACGCTAGCGCCGCTGCGCGGCTTGCAGTGAGGCGCGCAGCGCGCCACAGGCACAGCTCCACTCGGCAGCATGTGATGGGGCAGGGTGGCTGGGAGCTGTGGTACAGCAGTACAGGATCCCACCTGCGGTATAGCGTGGGCGCGCGGCCGGGCAGGTGGTGCAGGTAGCGGCGCCAGCTCGGCTCCTGCACCGCCGCCACGTCGGCCCAGCATGGCGTGCCGATCACGGCAAACAGCGCCTGCAGGGGGGTGGCGGGCCAGCAGGCTGCTGGGTGGGGGCATCGCGCTGTGCTGTTGCCCCTCGAGGACGTGCCTGCACCGATCCCAGGAGGCTGCCACGATCCCGGAGGCTCCTCACTTCCGGGGCTGGAAGAAAGTCCCAAGGCCCACCTGCAGCTCGCTGCGGGTCATCTCGCTGCCGGGCCCTCCCACAAAGCTCTCCCCGTCCTCCGGCGTCTTGGGCAGGCCGTGGATGGCAAAGAGCGGGGCCACCTGCAGGCAGGGCAGCGCAGCGGAGCCGGCCGGCTGGGCAGGCAGCCCGCTGGCCTCCCTCGCGGCCCACAGCAGCGCAGGCAGGTGGAGCAGCAGGGGCACATGGCCGGGCCGGGCTGCGCACCAGCTGCGCACCGGCTGCCGCAAAACACAAACCAGCTGGGCTGCAACACGGCAGGAGGGCGCAGACCCAGGGACGCGGGCCTTGCCTGCAGGTTGGGCGTGGCTGCCGAGCCGACGTGCGCGATGCGCTGCAGCAGCTCTCCGAAGATGCAGCCCAGGCTCCACATGTCGATGGAGGCGGTGTAGCCGCCACGGGACATGACCACCTCGGGAGCGCTGCGGGGAGGCGGCGGCAGGAGAGGGCACGCGGGGAGCGAGCGGGGCGACGAGGTGAGCGGCGGGCAGGTGGCAGCGACCAGTGTGGTGCCAGTGAGGTTTGGCGGACGGTATGGTGTGTGGGTGACAGCAGAGCACCCCGCCTCTTGCAAGGCTGCCGACCCTCGGGCCTGGGCCACAGGCACGAGGGCAGCCGCGGGCGGCGCCGGGGCGCACCGGTAGCAGGGGGTGGCGACGACGCGCGTCAGCGGCGCCTTAAACCCGGCCTTGCTGCCGCGCTCGCCGCCGCCTGGCTCTGCCTGGACGTACAGATCCTCGGGCTGGGCAGGGAGGCAGGGGAGGAGGAGGCGGAGGAGGGCGGCAGGTGGTGGCGTCAGCGGACAGCATGCATGCAAGCATGTGCATGCCTGCCCCTCTGCGAAACGAAAACGAACATCACGCGAGGCACGCCCACCACCGCCACCACCGCCGCACCGGCTCCCATCCACGCACCCACACGCGCATACACACGCCCACACACGCACACACACACACGCGCGCCTGCATCGCCTCGTTCATTGCCTGGTAGCTGTCGGCGCCGTGCAGCAGCGAGTGGCGCTGCCCCTCCAGCTCCAGCTTGCCCGCCCGGGAGGGAGCGCTCTGCTCCGCCCAGTGGTAGCCCTCAGGCGTGGCCGACCGGGCGCTGCCAAAGTCTCCAATCTGCCGGGGAGCGGGGCGGGGGGCGGGGCAGGTGGGGGCAAACGGGGGTTCTGTGTCGCACGTTCCTCTGCGGGTAGGCTGTGAACACAAGGAGCAACAGCAGAGCAGGCGCGCAGGCGGCAATCCCGCTGCCCCGCCGGCCAGCCCGCTGCCGCCCCCGCTCGCAGAGGGCGATGGTGCCAGGGCTGCCCCTCGGCCTCCGCCGATGAGGGAAGGCCCGGCCCGGGCGCACGCCCACCTTGATCACGCGCTCCCCGCCCTCCCACACCAGAAACACGTTCTGGGACTTCATGTCTCGGTGCCAGACGTGGATAGAGTGTAGGTACTTGATGGTGACGATGAGCTGCCACATCAGCGATCGCACCTCCTCGCCTGCGGGCGCAGCGGACGCAGCGGCGGCAGCAGCAGTGCGGAACGGTCGGCGCGGCAGGCGGGCAGGGCGAGACAATCCCGAAGAAGCCGGTACCGGCGGAAGCTCCTCCCCAAGGGGCATGGCAGCCTGCCAGCTGCTGCCACCTCCCGGCGCCGCCTGCCTGCCGCTCCGCACCCCCCCACCACCCTCAATCACCCTCCCTTTTTTTGTTCTGTCTACCACGCCCACTCACTGGACATCTGGCCGCGCAGGTGGAACAGGTCGCCGCCGTCTGCCAGCTCCATGGCGATGTACACATCTACGCTCAGGTTGACCAGCCTGCCGCCGATGAGGCGGCACTGACCGGTGGCCGAGGGGCGCACAAACGCGTCGCGGATGCCGATCAGGTTGGGGTGACGCAGGCGGCGCAGGATGCAAATCTCGCGCAGCACGCGCTTGGTGTGCTCGGGCGACTGAAGCACGTCTGCCACGCGCTTGAGGGCCACCTGCGGCCCGCGGCGCGCGGGCAGGGGCAGACGGCGGCCCACGGTGGGCAGGCAGGCAGGCGGGCAGGCAGGCGAGAAGGCAGGGCGGGTGGATGAAGCAGCAGCGGGCCCAGGCCCCAGCCCGGCGGCAGCTGCGCTTTGGCTTGCGGGGCTACGAGGAAGGAGGGGCGGGGAGCAAGGGAGGAAGAGAAGTGGGCGCTTGCTGGAAGAAAGCACGGCGGCCCACCTTCTCCCCTGTGGCCTCGTCGACGGCCAGGCACACCGCGCTGTAGCTGCCATACCCCAGCACCTTGACCAGCCTGTAGCGGCTGCCAACCTGCGACGGGAGGAGGCGGAGCGGCGGCACCCAGGCTGTGTGTTGGGCCAGCGGGCAGGTGGGCATGCGCTGGGTGGAGGGGAGCCTGCGGACACCGCCGCTCCTCCTCCACCTCATTCCTGCGCCCAGAAGCCTCTTCCAGGTCCGGCAGCAGGGGCAACAGCAGGCTGGCTCGCAGGCAGGCAGCGTGGAAAGCAGATCCGAGCGGGAGGCACAGAGTCGCCGCACCTGCCACTGCGTGCCGTGGTCCTGGAGCGTGGTGCCGGGCTCGGCGCTGACAAACCACAGCCCCGGCTCGTATGGGCTCTTGCGGATGCCCGGGCCGGGCTCCATCCTGCACTGTTGTACTGTGGTGAAGAGGGGCGGCGCAGGTGAGCAAGCGGCAACACGAGCGGCAACGGCGGTGGCCGCTGGGGGGATGGGTTCTGCCGAGCGCGGCAGCCCGGTAGCTGCTGCTGGGCGCTACACCCTGATTCCGGCAGCTCCAGGCGACGATTTCAGCACGTGAGCGGCGGACAAACCTGCGCTGGATCGACAGGCAGGCAGGTTTTACGCCTCTGGGCTTGTCGGCATGCTGGGTCCAACGTACAGCAATCGCGCAGTAAAGAGGACGCGGGTAAACCCTCTCGGGTTGGCACTGTTGCATCCCCGCCAGCTCGGCACGCCAGGTGGAGACATCCCTCCAAACGCACGATTGGGCGCATTACACACGCTGGGCGCATTACACACGCCTACCAAAGTTTGTTTCAGATCCTGAGCGGCGCTGGAGGCTTGAATTCATACGCCTTCGCTTGAATTCACACACCTCGCACACAGGGAACAGGCTGTAGCTGTAGGAGGTTGCCTTGAGTGAGTGAATTGAGTGAGTGGAGAGAGGGCCGCATCTTGGAGCAACTAATTCGGTTTTGGCGCTCCGCCGCCTGCTGCCGGCGCCCCTACCGCACCTGGGCGCCACACATATCAACGCGTCTCATCTGCTCACTGCAGGGATCTGCAACGGCTGGGAGCCAGCAGCATGGTTCTTCCTCTCCTGCAGCCGCCCAGCGAGCTGCCCAGTTATGTGAAGCCGTTTGTCCTCGAATTGAAGGAGGCGGAGCTGAGGCACCTTCCGGGCCTTCCGCAGAGCGAGAAGCGGAAGATGGGGGAGGGGAGCCTGAAGAGCTTCGACAATTGCCTCCACAACCTGCGGCACTATGGAGAAATCGCGTTTGTGCTGGCAGGTGCGCTGGCTGGCCCGCCTGGGCATCCAGCCACCTGCGGCAGCTGCGCACATCCAACAGCGCCGTCGGCTGCGGGCGGCCCGCAGGCATCAAGCCGTGCGTGCTGATGGCGCACGCGCTGTGGCCGGGATTTGCAAAGGGCATTGCGGAGGAGTGCCTGCGGCCGCTGATGGACAAGTATGGGCTGGAGGGCAAGGGCTTTGAGCTGCATGAGATCAGGCGAGCTTGGCCTGCGGCGTTGTGGGTGGTTTTCGCTCGTCTACAGGTTTTGCCAGTCGCACCAAGGGAGGGCGTCCTCGTGAAACCCGCCCTTTCACCGCCGCTGTCCACCCGTGTCGGCTTGCCGCCTGCAGGCACCCCATGCTGACCAGCAACCCCGTGCACCCGGGCTTCCAGTGGGGCTGGGTGTTTGCCAACAGGCGCCACGCCGACTTCCCGCTGGTGCAGAGGGTCTTCCTGCAGCGCAGCCGCAGCCCGTGGCGGAGCTGCTCATAGGGAGGGCGTTGGGCTACCCGCTGCCAGCTGGCAATGCCGAAATGCAGTACCATGACATGACAGAGTGCAGGGAGCTGGGCGTGTGCCACCAGTCGGTGGCAGAGTATTGCTGCTCAGATGACCCCAGAGACTTTGACGCGATTTTCGCCCACATCCACGCCTACCACACCGTGTGGGCGCTGCTGGGGCGCAACATGACGATCGACACAGACGTGCACCCGCGCCTGGCGGCGGCGTGGAGGCAGATGAAGGAGGCGGCGCTGGGTACGTCGGCAGTGGTAGCGCTGCTGCGGGTGCCTTTGCTCGCCGCATGCCTACATGTTGCACCCTGTTGTAGCTCTGCAATGCCTGATGTGCTTTTGTTGCCTTCCACAAAGAGTTATGATGCAAAAAGCGATGTTCGACCCGCAATATTGCGCTGGCGCCGGCGGCGCCCGGGTGGGTCTGGGCAGCGGCGCATGTGCTGAACCCTGCCGTTGTCTGAACGGGTTGTACCACGTCTCAAGCGGCCAGTAACGATGGCTGGCGGCCTGCTTGAGCCTGGGGCAGTGCAGGCGGGGTGTGCCTGGAGCAGGCGGGGTGTGCCCCCTGGCTGCCACAGCGGGGGCCGGGTGTGCAGTTGCTCGGCAGCAGTGCCCGAGCATCCTGAGGTATATGAGACCTAGCAAGAGGTCCAAAACCCTGCTCCATGCGAAACCCCCGCCAACTCAGCGTGCCTCAGATGAAGGACACTTGTACGCCTCCCCAGACTCCTTGCGAGCCATCCACACCTTCCCCTGGGACTGATCATCCTAAAAAACAGAGAGAGGAGTCGTGGATCGTCTGTAATTTGGCAGGCCCCTTCTACCTGTGCCTGCGCTTCACGGCGCCCGCCGCGCCGTTCATGGCGGCACGCAAGGGCCCCAGCTTTCTTTCCCGTGTGCTCTCCCGCGCTGATAGCCCCTCAGCCCGCGCCGACTCTCCTGAGCGGGTCAGAGCAGCGTCTGCAGACCGCCAGCCGGGCAGCAATATGACTGTGACGCCTCAGGAGGGCAGCCAGCCGCAAGCGGGGGCCGCAGCGGCTGGGGTGCCCGGCCTGAACGCAGAGGTGGGCGCTGAACGGCCCGCTGCGCACACCCCAGAACCTGGTTGACCGTCGCAGGGGCTTGCGGGCCCACTCCAGAGCCGTGCAAGGCGGGGGCGCCGTGCCCGCAACGCGGCTGACACGTTTGTGGCCCAGCCGCCGCCCCGCCGCCGACCCTCATGTGCCCGCCCATGCCGCGCCTTGCGTCCTGCAGAGCAGCGTGCAGAGCCTGGACGGCCGCATCATCCCCACCTCCTTTGTGTGCCCTGTGTCGATGGAGATCATGGTGCGCCTGTGCTGCTCGCTTGCAAGGTCAAACCGCCGGCCGAGCGGGCGACCACCTGTTGGGCGCTCGTGTGTGCCTGCTCGCCACTCAACCGCCTATCCTGCGTACCTCTACCTGCATCTGCAGGTGGATCCCGTCATCCTGGCCACCGGCCACACCTATGACCGGCACAGCATCGAGCGGTGGCTGGCGCAGGGGCACAAGACGTGCCCCGTCACCGGCATGCGGCTGCGACACCTGGAGCTCACCCCCAACTTTGCCCTGCGCAGCGCCATCGTGGACTGGGCGCAGCAGAACAGCGTCAAGCTGCCGGAGCGACCCACGCAGCAGTCGGTGCAGCCGGTGTTCAAGTGGGAGGAAGGGCGCGCTGGCAACATCCTGCACGTGGGTGCTGCCGCCCGCCCGCAGAAACCGCGCCGGGCCCTGGCCCGCTCGCTCGCATATGCTGTTCTGGTTGCCCAGCACCTGGGCGCGCCACCAGCTGCTCCGTATAGATGTGTTGCGAGGCAGCAGCCTGGCGTGGCAGGCCTCGCCGCTTGCCCCGCGTTGCCTGCGCCACGCCCACCGCGCCACCGCTGCTTGTGCTGGCACATGGCGTGTTTGCAGGGGCACACAGAGATCATCTGGGCCATCGAGGTGCTGGGCAGCCGCATCTACACCGCATCAGCCGACAAAACTGTGCGGGTGTGGGACCTCAACACCAAGCGCTGCACGCAGGTGCGCTTTGGAGGCGGGCCTGCCTGTCGCTGCCACCGCCTGCCCGCTGGATGGCAACCGCAGCGGCACTGCGGTCCCACGGCGCCGCACCGCAACCCTCCCCAGCCACCCGTGCTTGCCCGCTGCTGGCCTGGTCCCATTCATTGCCGGGTCCCATCCCCACGCTGTCCACCCCACCCACGCCTGGCGCTGCGCAGGTGCTGGAGAGCCACACGCGGCCGGTGCTGTCACTGGCCACCGCGGGCGGCCGCCTGTTCTCGGGATCTTACGATTACTCCATCCGCGTGTGGAGCCTGGGCAGCCTGGCACGGGAGAAGACGCTGACGGGGCACACCGACGCGGTGCGCGCGCTGGCGGTGGCCGGCAACAAGGTCTTCTCCGCCTCATACGACACAACGCTCAAGGTGGGCTGGCCGGCTGCGCTGCGGGCCTGGGGCTGGGGTGGGGTGCGGGTGCGGGTGACAGGGCGGGAGGGTGTGTGAGAGCGGAGAGAGGGAGCGCGTGTGTGCCGCAGCACAGCCTGCCGGCCCGCCTTTGCTGCCTGCAGGTGTGGGATGCGGAGGCGCTCACGCTGCTGGCCACGCTGTCGGGCCACTCGGGGCCCGTGCGCACGCTGGTGCGCTGCGGCGACAAGGTCTTCAGCGGCTCCTACGACAAGACGGTGAGTACCTGCGCCCGCCGCTCCTCCTCCTGCTCCTGCTCCATGCGGTCGCTGCGCTGCCTGGTGTGGCGCCTGCTGCGCTGCGCTGCGCCGTGTGGGCTGGACCACAGCGTGCGCAGCGTCTCGGGTCACCGTGCATGCTCGTGCCGTGGCTCAGGGCTGTGCCGTGCCTCACGGTGCAAGTGCTGGCAGCACCCGCCTGCCTACCCACGCGCCTCTCTGCGCCCGCAGGTGCGCGTGTGGGACACCACCACGCACGAGTGCCTGGCCACGCTGGTGGGGCACACGGGCGCGGTGCGGGCGCTGGCGGCCACCGACACCATGGTATTTTCCGGCAGCGACGATACGACAATCAGGGTGAGGCGTCGCTTCCGCGTGAATGTCCTTCATGCCTCCTGTTTCTGGTCCCTTGGCCTTGGGGTTGCAGCGGGAGGCAGGGACGGGGTGCTGCTGGGCGGGAGCAGCCAGCTGGAGGTTGGGCGGCGCTGGCTCGCGCTGCGCTGCATGCCAGTGCCGCTGCATTCGCCCAGCAGCGGGCCCCCAGGTTTTCTTGACCCTGCCCGGCGCGGCTGTGTGTGTGTGTGCGCAGGTGTGGGACGCGGCCTCCCTCACCTGCCTGGCCACGCTGGAGGGGCACGAGGACAATGTGCGGGTGCTGGCAGTGGGGCACGGCTACCTCTTCTCGGGCTCCTGGGACAAGACCGTGCGGGTGGGTGCCTGGGCGCCGCAGCCAGCTGCTGGCAGCCGCAGCCTTGCTAAGCTGCCACGTCCCGCCCGCATGTGCGGAACCCCCAACCACACGCCACCACCGCCGCCATGCACGCATGCCGCCGCGTGGCCCCTCCCCGACTGCCACACTTCTGGCTCCTCTGCCCCCCTCCAGGTGTGGTCCTGCGACAGCCTGACGTGCATCAAGGTGCTGGAGGGACACAATGAGGCGGTACTGGCGCTGGCGGTGGGGGACCTCTTCCTGGCCAGCGGCTCCTACGACACAACCATCCGCTTCTGGGACCTGGCCTCCTGGCAGTGCGTGCGCAAGGCGGAGGGGCATGACGACGCGGTGCGCGTGCTGGCCGCGGCAGACGGCAGCGGCGTCATCAGCGGCGCGTACGACGGCGCGGTGGGGGTGTGGTGAGGCACCCGGGCGCGTGCCGCCGGGCCGCAGCAGCCTGGCGTGCAGCGCCCCCACACCCCCACACACCCTCGCCCACAGCCAGCCCAGCCGCCGTGGGCACCTTGCAGCAGCGCGGGCGCCGCCCTCCCCGCCCCCCAGCCCAGCAGGACAAGCCAGCGCCCCAGCCGGGGGGCCTGGGGGGCAGTGCCCTTGCCTGACCATGATTTAAGTCCGCAGTGTACCTCACCCCACCAGCAATGAACTCCCTTTATACCCGCTCCCGGCGCGCCGTGCCTGGCTCCCCCCTCCCAGGCCACCTCTCTCGTCCGCACCTCAACAGTACTATTCCCTTGCCTCTCAGCCGTTTTTTCCTGCCCTACGTGATGCGGCGCAGCTGCCCCCGCAACAGCTGTGGGGGCCCTGACACACAAGCCCGCCAATGCCCCGCCCCGTCCCTGCCTTCCACACTAATTCCCCCGAACGAACGATGTGCGCCTGCCCCTTCCCTCCCTCCTGCTCTAGCACCCCCTCCTGTCTGTGTAGCGATAGCCCCCTATTTCGTGCTTTGCTTTGTATCAAGCGCACGGCGCCAGCGGTGCTGCAGCGCGCCCGCCGCTGCCCCTGCGCCCCTTGCTGCGCATGTGAACTGCCCAGCCAGCCTTGCTTGCTCTTGCACAGGCTCAATTTTTGGTTTTCACCTTTACAATGTTCACAAGCCCCCCGAGAGTAGAGGACAGTTTGGTAGCAGCAGGGCACCGCATGCCACAAGCCCGCACCAGTAGCAGCAGCAGGCGGGAGGGCCAAGCAGGCACGAAGGGGGCGCACAGCTTATGGAGCTGGCGGCAGCAGGCTGAACTCTGGCGCCTCCGACACCTTGCGCCGCTTCGGCGCCCCTCTTCCGCCGCCCCACGCCCGCTGCTGCCCGCCCGCCGCCCGCGCCGCCTGCCCCTCCGCCACCACCCCCGTGGCCGCTGTCGCCGCCTCCTTTGCTACCGCCGGTGCGACTGCCGCCGCTGGCCCGGCTGCCCCGCCCCGCGCCCGCTCGGCTTCCGCCTCGGCCGCCAGCGCCGCGCCCATGGCCTCCAGCGCCGCATCCACGTCGTCCCGTACCGCCTCCAGCGCCCCTTTAGCCAGCCGGTGGGCCCGCACAAACGTGTTGTCCGCTTTCCTGAGCATGCCCTTGAAGTGCCGCACGTCCTCGTGGCGCAGCAGGGTGAACACGCGGCCCGCGCGGCCTGCTCGCAGGGTGGGCGGGTTTAGGGTTTGGGGGCCAGCCGGGAGGGCTGCGGGTCGGGCCAAGGCCACCTGCCGCTGCCTCCGTCCACGCGGGAACAAACGCCCCCAACCCAGAGCGCCACACTCTCCCTGCAACGCACAAACACACACACAAGCGCGCGCGCGCGCGCACGTACCCACCCACCACCCCCACCCTCCCACCCACACACACACACAGCCCAGCGCACACCGCCCGCCGCATCCTGGCGCGCGCGCCCCGGGCTCACCCGCACGCGCGGTGCGCCCCGCGCGGTGCACATACGTCTTGACATACACCGGCGCGTCGTAGTTCACAACATTCGCCACCCCCGCCACATCCATGCCGCGCGTCATCGCGTCGGAGCACACCAGCACCTGCGGAGGTGGTGGTGCGTGGACGCGTGGTGGGATGCCCCCGCGTAGCGGGCCAGGCGGGCGGCGCCACCAGCAAGCAGCGGCACCACCCGCAAGCGGTGCCACCTGCCAGCGGTGCCGCCAGCCACCGGTGCCACCAGCTGGACGGCCGCAACGGGCAGGCGGCGCAGCGCACCTTGGCCTTGCCGCTGCGGAATGCCTCCAGGCGCGCGGCTCGCTCCGCGGGCGCCACCAGGCTGCTGAACTCCACCGCCCGGTCGGGCAGGCAGGGCAGGGCGGCCAGCAGGAGGTGGAGGCGGTGGGTGGCCTCCACAGAGGAGGTGAAGACGATGGTCTGCTCGCCGCGCAGCTCCTGCAGCGCGGCACCGACGCGGGGCAAGGCGGGCAGGCAGGCGGGCAGGCAGGCAGGCAGCCGGCGGGGAGAGGCAGGTGGCAGGCAGTCAACTGCCAGGCCTCGGCAGGGCAGCAAGCCCCACACGCTGTGTCCAATGTGGGCCAGCCTGCACGGCGGCGGCGAGGCGCTGGGGCGACGGGCGGCCGCGCGCGTCACGCCGGCTGGCCCCTGCAACGACGGCATGCTGGCGCACCTGCAGCAGCGCGGCCAGGGCGGCGGGCTTGCGCTCAGCTGGCACCACCAGCTTCAGCTCCTGCAGGCTGCGGGGCAGCTGGTACCGGTGGTCCACTGCAGCGAGCAGGGAAGGAGGGCGAGGAGGGGGTGCGATGGGGAGAGGGAGGGGCGGGCAGCGGGCGCGGCGGCAGCTGCAGGCGCAGGCAGGCAGGCGGCAGGCATGGGTGTCACGGCGAGGCGGCAGGCGCCGCAGCAGGCGCCGCAACAGGGCACCACAGCGGGCACCACAGCAGGCACCACAGCGGGCACCACAGCGCGTGCAGCGGCAGGCGCAGGCGCCCCGTCAGCGGGGCGGCCCGGGCCTCCTCACCCGCGCTCATGGCGATGTATCGGGGGCAGTGCAGGCCCAGGCGGTCGATCTTGGAAGGGTCTCGAGTGAGGGTGGCAGACACCACAAATTTCACT
>NW_005435066.1:434445-471779 GCF_000147415.1 Chlorella variabilis
CCGTCGCCGCCGCCGCCGCTCAGCGCGGCCATGGCCTTGGGCAGCCAGCCCTGGTAGGCCTGGCGCAGCAGGCGGTCGGTTTCGTCCACCACCAAGAAGCGCAGGTGGCGCAGGGTGAAGCCTGGCGTGCCCTCTAGGTGCGCAATCAGGCGGCCGGGCGTGGCCACCAGGATGTCTGCAAGAGGAGTGTGTGTGTGGGAGTGCGTGTGTGTGTATGTGTGTGTGTGGTTTGTGTGCATCTGGCGTGGGCAGGTGGCAGCCAGGGGAGCCGAGTGTAGCGTGGGCAAGGTGCAGCAGCAGTCGGGCATGCGCTGCCGACAGAGCAGGAGCCTGGCTGGCAGGGTGGCAGGGTGGCAGCGGGGCCTCACCGACGCCGCCCGACGCCAGCAGCTGCGCCTCGGCCGCCAGGCTGGCCTTGCCCGCCGCCAGGCAGGCGGCGAGGCCCAGCGCGGGGCACAGCCCCGCCAGCACGCCAAACACCTGCACCGCGAGGTCGCGGGTGGGGAGCACCACCAGTGCGCGCAGGCGCGGCACGGCACGGCCCGACAGCGCCTGCAGTACCGGCAGCGCATAGGACAGCGTCTTGCCGGAGCCGGTAGGGGCGCAGATGCAGATGTCGTGGGCCGGCGAGGCGCCGCCGGCCGTCTCCCGCCACGCCACCGTCTGCACCGGGAAGAGCACCTCGATGCCGGTGCCTGCGGCGCGGGGCATAGGCGACGAGGCAGGCGGCGCGCGCAGGAGGGGAGTGGACCGGGTCGGGAGCAGGGGGAGCAGCCGGACTGCAGGCAGGGCTGCTTGGGCAGCGCAGGCTTGCTCTGAGGCCGGAGCCAAAGCGCGAAGTGCGGCCCCTCGGTTAAACCGACTTGAACACTGCTTCAGACCACGGCAGGCACACACACATAGGCACACACACACAGCCGCACACACACACGCATGCACGCGCCCACCTTCTAGCGCCCGCCGCAGCCGCGGGTCCAGCCCTTGCACCTCCTCCAGCAAGGTGCCCTCAGAGGCCTCTATGGCGATGGGGACCCGCATCCAGGGCAGCACGGGCGCCGCCTTGCCAGCCCGCTTCCGGGCGCCGCCGCCCTCTGCTGCTGGGCCAGCGGGCGCTGCCGCCGTCGCTGGGGCTGCCTCGTCGGCGCCGCCGGTTGCACCAGGTGCACCGTCCTGCTGCGAGGTGGTGGAGTCCGAGTCGTGGCTGCCGGCTGCCGCCAGGAGCCGTTCCTGTGGCGCTGCTGGCGGCAGCGGACGGGCGGCGGCACCGCCATCTGCTGCGTTTAGCGCGGCTGGTGCACCGTCATCTTGAGCCTCTGCCCGCCGCTTTTTCGCCTTCTTCTTCTTTGCTTTGCCAGCGGAGTCCCTGCGCTTGCTGCCGCCCTGCTCCCCCTCGCGCTCGCTCCTCCCCATGTTCCCAACGCTTGCTGATCGCGATGCAGGCAATTAGGAACGAGGGACGCTAGTGGAGTGGGCAAGTGCGGGCTGGCCGATATGCGTCATGCAGGAGCGCCAGAGAGCCAGGCGCTGCCAGTTGGACGGTGAATCCACGCAATGAGCCTGAACATGCATGCCGGGCTGATTGAGCGGCTCCACAACGCTCCAGGCTGGCGGCGCCCGCCCGCCTGGCGTTCCCCGCCGCCAGCCTCCAAAGCGTGCGTGTACGTCAGTCGAACTGCACCCCCGCCGCCGCCAGCCCCGCCGTGAGCCGCCGCACCACCAGGTTGCTCTCCAGGTCGAGGTGCCTGAGCGGGACGTTGGTGAGGGGTGAGCAGGGCGTGTGCCCTGCCGCCACCCGGCGCGCGATCCAAGCTGCAGGGTACCAGGGCGGGGGCACAGCAGGAGTGGGCACACCACAAGGTGGGGTCACACAGGGGCACACACTCACACAGACCCTCATGCAGCAGGTGGACGCACGTCAGGCACACCTACCTTTGATGGCAGATCGCTCGTACGTCTCCCCATCTGCCGCCACCACCGGGTCGAGCATCGGCTCCTGGGTGATGGGGCACCGCAGCTCGGCCAGCAGATCCTCATCGAAGCCGCCCGCCCCGGTGGCGCCCCCCTCGCTGCCGCCTGCCTTGACCCCGGGAGTGCCGCATCCGTCGCAGCTGCTGCCGCTGACGCTGGCCAGCGATCCATCAGAGTGCACAGCAGGCACGCCCCGGCTTGACATGGTGCCGCTGTCGCTGGTTCCACTCCCTGCTGCTGCTGCTGCTCCCGGGGCTGGGTCTAGCGGCGGTCCCTGCGCAGCTGGCAGCCCAGGTCCAGCTGTGGCGCTGGAGTCGCCTGCCCCTGCAGCTGGCTGCTCGACATGAAGCCCCAGCTGGCGCATCAAGCGGTCCAGCTCTGCTTCACCGCTGCTGCCTGCGCTCGCTGCTGCCACATCTGGCGGCACCTCTTCTGACTCTGCTGCCGAGGTTCCTGCCGGTGGCTCTATCACTGTGCGACTCGGTGCCGCCAGCGCCATACTTGGCGCCATTCCTGGCGCTGTCTGTTGCTGTTGGCGCTCCTTCTGACGCTTGCGGCGGGCCGCTTTGGCTGCTGCCTTGGCCAGCTGCTGCTGCGCTTGCTGCTCCTCCTCTGCTAGCAGCTCGGCGGCAGCGGCTTCAGCGGCGGCCTTTGCCTCTTCCAGGGAGGATGGCTCTACGGCTCTCGACTGCCGCCGACCAGAAGCTGACGCTGCGCAACCTGCAGCCGGGAAGTCACCCGACGGCAGTGGATGGGCACCCTTGCCCCTGCCAAGGTGTGCAGCAGCACTGCACCAGCACAGTCCACTGGACGGCACCCACCTGAGCTGCCCTTGCAGCGCCGTTCAAGCGCCGCCAGCAGCCGCTCTGCTGCTCGCTGCTGGTACTCTGCAGCCACCTGCCACGCCGTCTGGCCCCTGCCGTTGCGGCGCGCCAGCATCGCTGCCGGGCTGGGGTCAGCAGCCACCAGCCAGCGAATGGCCGCCAGGTGGCCGTTGCACGCGGCAATGTGCAGCGCCGAGTTGCCAACCCTGTCGGCTGCACCCAGGCTGGCCCCGGCCGCCGCAAGCGCCTCCATGCACGCCACTTGGCCCTTTCCCGCCGCCAGCTGCATGGCCGTCAGGCCGTTGCAGTCGCTGCGCTCCAGGTCGGCGCCAGCCGCCACCAGCGCCGCCACGCACCCCTCCCGGCCGCAGGCGGCAGCCCAGTGCAAGGCGACGTGCCCGTGCCTGTCGCTCCCCTCGATAGATGCGCCAGCTGCCAGCAGCTGCCGCAGGCACGCCTCTTGGCCGTTGGCAGCGGCAGCGGCAAGGGGTGCCTTGCCCTCTTCGTCAGCAGCCTCCAGGAAGGCGCCAGCCGCCAGCAGGGCTGCCAGCCGTGCCTGGTCGCCCTGGCTGGCCGCTGCATGCAGATCGGTGGTGGAGCCGCTGCTGTCATCGGCTGCGCCGGCCTGCGGGCAGGAGGCGCCAGCGAGCATTTCTGGCAACAGGCCAACAGGGGTGTGGCAGGTCGGGCACCCTGCCGCTGCTCCCGCACTAGCGCTGCTGGGTGGCCCATACCTGGTGCATCTTGCTGCCTGCGTCCAAATCATCGCAGCCCTGCTGCTTCTGTTCCGTGTCTGGCATGGTTGGTGATGCAGCACGCACTGCAAAGCAGCAGCAAGCAGAATTGGGGGTGAAGCGTGGCAGCGGCGCCTGTGTCGGTGCCGGCAATCCGGGGGTAGTAGAGTCGCTGCGTCGCAGGGCAGCCGCGCACCTGTGCAGCATGCGCAATCTCTGGCATCCATGATGAGAGTGAGGAGGGCCCAGGTCAGCGAGATGACGCGAGTGCAAGGAATGCGGCAGAGAGTGACTGGGCAGAGCAAACTGGCAGGGTGCAGATGAGACGCGATGTAGATGGCAAAGCAACATGCAGCGAGGACAGCAAGCTCCACTGCAAATTAAATGTGGGGACTCAGGGCGCCCGTTGGGGATTGTGGTTGGAAATGGGGAAGACAAGAAATTCCGGAGGGGGCTGGGGATGATGCTCTAGACCACATGTGTACTTGAAATGCGCCCGCTGCATAAGCCAGGACCCTTGGAAGCCCTCAAGGGCCTTGACTGGCTCCTCAGTGGCGGCAGCGGGGTCAACTGGTACGGCGCTTTCGGAAAACCATCACCAATTTGCATACCTCACAACTTAAGCCGTGGCTGGTCACGTTGCGGACTACGAAAGTAAAGCTGATGGTATGCAGGTTGCACACCCTTCACCCCATGCCGCCAGCTGTGGCCGCCGCCTCCGTCCGGGCCGCCCCGTCAGCGATGGCTCCAAAACATTGCATGTTAGCAAAACGCGCTTCTAGCACATGAACCCGGCACGTATAGACCACCGGACTCAATTCCATCGTGGTCAAGTGCAGCAGAGCCGACAATGCTGCGGGCCTGTCTTGTCTCGGCGCTGCTCCTGCTACTGGACGGTGAGTGGGACTTGCCAAGTTTGTTGTGAGCACCCGGAAAGCCACCCTTCAGGTGGCAGAACGCCAGGCACTCCGCTTCCAGCCATTGGCCGGCATGCGGCACTCGACGCTGCACCCTTCTGTAGCTTCATGCCTCCTCCCCCACCTTCCGAGCCTCCAATGCGATCTGGGACGGTGGCGATCGCTCGCCTCATTGAGCCCCGGTCGCTGCCGCCGCTCGCTGGCCGCCGCCGCCGCCCACCTGCCGTCCCCTTGCCCCCGCCCCTTCCCTCGCAGCCCACGCCGCCGCCGCTGCCTGCGTGCTCAACCCGGAGGGCGTGTACGGCGACGTGGCGGGCCTGGGAGGCTGCTCAGCCTGCGACGCCACCAACTCCACCTGCCTAGAGTGCGCAGAGTTCTTCACCCTCACCTCCAGCGGCGACTGCAAGCTCAACAAGTGTGTGGAGGCGCCTGACGGCATCGAGGGCGACGTGACCACCCTGGGGGGCTGCAAGACCTGCGCCGCAGACAACGAAACGTGCCTCGAGTGTTGGGACTTCTTCGGGCTGACCTCAGACGGCACATGCGTCATGGTGGGCGGGCGCTGCGGGGGGCATGACTGCCGCCGCCGCCGCTGCCGCTGCTGGCGCCGATGGCTCAGTCCTGCACACATCTGCCGCCCGTCCACCACCTCTGGATCCGCAGCCTGCCTGTGCGCCTGCCACTGCTGTGCTCTGCCTCCACCCGTGCAGCCTGCCACACTCCAGCTCTCCTCGCCCTGCCCTGCTGCCCCTCTCTACCATCCCCGCCGCAGTGCGACCCCGACCGCTACACTGACGACTTTGTGTGCGCCAACTGCACCGGCGATGACCCCAACTTTTGCACCGACTGCTCGGGCAACATCGAGGGCGACAATGCGTATGGATACTTTGCCAGCGAGGACGGGCGCTGCACCGTGTGCCCCGCAGAGGACTGCATGGTGGGTGGAGGAGGAGGTGGAGCCCCTGTTG
The DNA here is from genome assembly GCF_000147415.1 of Chlorella variabilis. NCBI lineage: Eukaryota > Viridiplantae > Chlorophyta > Trebouxiophyceae > Chlorellales > Chlorellaceae > Chlorella > Chlorella variabilis. Next base: position 439,857 of record NW_005435066.1, read on the forward strand.
GGAGGGGGAGGGGGAGGTGGAGGTGGGGCCCCTGTTGGGAGGGGGAGGGGGAGGGGCTGCTTGAGAGGGAGAGGCAGAGAGCCGCAAGCCGCGCAGCATGCCACGCAGCGATCCACCAGGGGGCACACGCACCAGCTGCCCCCTCCGTGCCTTTGGTTGCCTGGCTCCCCTGACACCCCCAACACAGACACACAGAAGGACATATACCTCTCGCATCCACCACTCCCTGCCTCCTCCCCGCCCCCGCAGGCCTGCCAAAACCTCAACGGCACCTGCACGCAGTGCAAGCAGGGCATGGGCCTCATGCCAGACGGCAGCTGCCGGGCGTGCAGCGACGGCAGCGACTGCATCTTCTGTGACGGCGATGTGGACACCTGCACAGAGTGCTACAGCGGATACTTTCCAGAACCCAAGACGGGCAAGTGCAAAAAGGTGTGTGTGGGGCATGGGTGTTGGTGCTGGGATGGGGATGGGCACAGTGATTGGGTGGCTGCTGCAGGGAGGCGTCGGTGTAGCCGGCTGGTGCCTGCGCATCTTCTTGCCCGCGCTGCTTCCGCATTCTGGGTCCACAGTCGCGCCGCCGCCAGTGGGTCCAGCCTGCTGCTGCTCCTGCTGCCCCGCTGCCTCCCTGCCCACCTGGCGCCCTCCCGCTGCAGTGCCCCCAAGACTGCGAGCGCTGTTCATCGGCAGACACGTGCGAAGTGTGCTCGGGGTGGGGCCACACGCTCGACACAAAGACGGGGCAGTGCGTCAAGGTGAAGCTCAGCTTGCAGCGCTGGTACTGGCATAGCGAGCGCGAGGGGCCGCTGCGCGAACAGCCGTTGAACGGGCTGGGCATTTCGGCGGGGCTGGTGGCAGCCGCCCGCTTGTGACAGCAGTGCGAGCTGCGCTGCCTCCATGCACCTGCTGTTCCTATCAGCTGTATGCATGCTCCATGTGCCATGCAGTGCACGGAGGGCTGCACCAACTGCCCCACCTCGCCAGACCTGTGCCAGACCTGCGACAGCGGTTACACCAACACCAGCGACGGCGGCTGCGCGCGCTGCTCCGACCCACACTGCTCGGTGAGCCTGCCGCCGCACATCATCCACGCGCTCGCTCTGCCGCTAGGGCTGTTGGCGCGTGGCAGCAGGACTGGCTGGCCCTGGCCCAGCGCCCGCTTCACCTTGCTCGCCAGCCGGCAGCCATTGCCATGCCTGCTCCAGCTTGCCTGCCGCTTGCCTGCCGCGGATGCAGATGTGTGAGGCGGGGGTGGATGCCTGCACCGTGTGCGACGACCCAGACTCCAAGTATGGGGTGGACCTGGTCACCGGAAAGTGTGTGGAGTGCCGGTTGGAGCACTGCGCCAACTGCCAGGACGATGCCAGCGTCTGCCGGTGGTGCAACGACGGCTACTGGAACGACCAGGCCGCCGGGCTGTGCACGGTGTGCAAGGGCAGCTGCGCGCGCTGCTCAACCAACATGGAGGGGGAGGAGGAGTGCGACTGGTGCCTGGAGGGGTTTGAGTTTGATGACGAGGACAGCGCAGGCAGGAAGTGCATCCCAGTGGCGTCCTGAGGCCTCGGTGGCGCCTCCCTGAGGCAGCCAGATTGGTATGAAACAGTTTTGACCACCTGTACTCATGTCTCATTTTTTTCGCTCGATTAACGCAATGCACTAATCACGCAATTCATCTGCTGCCGGCTGGACAGGTGATCTTGTTTTGCCTGACTGGACTCTCCAACTTGGTTTGTTCCTCGAACTTGGCTGGCCCGGCAATCAGAACACACCACACAGAAAGAGACGGTGCCCAGTGGTCTCCGGCGGGACGGGCCGGCGGTACATTTCCTGGGCAGCGCCCTGGCTCCGTCCAAGAGGCCGTGCGTCGCTCCACCCATCCTAGCCTCGCCCCGAGGGGCAGGGCCCTGGGGCCGCTCAAAACCCCGCGCCTGGCGCTCTGCCCGCTATTCTCCCTCTCCTTTTCGCTGCTCCAGGCCCCTGCGCGCGCCTCCCCTGCTTGCTCCAAGCCCCTCCACCACTCTCCACCATGCAGCAGCGCGCCACGCTCGCCCTGCTGCTCTGCGCGCTGGTGGGCGGGGCGGCCGCCACCAAGGGGCCACTCATCTCGGGCATCCGCGAGGCCAAGCAGGCAGCCATCTCCGGCATCCGCGAGCACCACGAGGCCAAGATCTCCGGCCTGCGCACCAAGTTCTTCTCCAAGCACGCCTGGCTGGTGCCCGAGGCGCCCGCGGGGTCCGGCGCGCCCGGCACCACCCTCACCCCCACCGTCACCCCCGCTGAGTGCCTGAGCGTGGCCGAGGGGGCCAAGGCCGCAGGCAACTTCCTCCACCTGCTCGCCGCCGCCCCAGGTGAGCCCGGTGGGAGCAGCGGTTGCCCGGCTTGATTTCCCCCGTTTGCTAATCTGGCTGGCTCTGCTCCCCTGCACCACTCCCCTGCTCTGCTCCCTTGCTCACCGCCGCCGCTGCCTGCCTCCCCTGCCGCCGCCGCCTGCGCCTGCAGGCCGCCGGCCTGGCCCCCGCCCTGTCCGACCGCAGCCTGCAGGCCACCGTGTTTGCCCCCACTGACGAGGCCTTTGCCACCGCCCTGGAGGCACTGGACGTCACCCCCGCCCAGCTGCTGGCACAGCCCGAGCTGCTGCAGGCGGTGAGTGGGTGGCGCATGGTGGGAGCGGCCGTGCCTCCTCCTGCTCTCCCCACGCTGCGCCTCCTCCCTCCCTCCCTCCCTCCACCGCCTGCCCCACCCCGCCCGCCTGCCCCGCAGATCCTCAAGTACCACGTTGTGCCCGGCCAGGCCCTCACCTCCTCCCAGCTCAAGACCGCCCAGGAGCTGCCCACCCTGCTGGCCGCTGACCTGGAGGCCGCCGCCGAGGCGGAGCCCACCGCCTCCTGGATGCACAAGGGCAAAGAGGCTGAGGAGGAGCCCGAGGACGGCGTGCTGAGCATCGCCATCCAGCAGGTGGGCAGGGAGCAGGGGGTCCCGGCAGCAACTGCCACGGCCTGCTGTGCCCGCGCTACCTGCCGCTGCCCCTCACCCTCTCACCCCCTTCACCCCTCCTCTCCTCCCCCTGCCTCGCGTAGGTGTACGGCCTGCACCCCAAGTCTGCCAGCCGCCGCATCAACGTGGTGGGCTCCCTGTCCAGCGCCGAGGTGGTGGTGCCCGACATCAACGCCGGCTGCCCCGCTGTGGTGCACGTGATCGACAACGTGCTGCTGCCAGACCTGGCTGAGGAGGAGGCGGAGGTGGAGGTGGAGGGGCAGGAGGCCAGCGGCATGTTTGGCAGCCTGCTCAAGCTGTGGGGCGGCATGTAGAACCCCGCCCGCCCCGCGCCTGGCGGCAGCGTGATGCACCCTGCTATCTCTCTCCCCTTTTCTGTCGACTCCCCTTGACACACTGGTCCCCTCTTGAACCCATGCACAGCTGAGCCCCTCCCCCTCCCCTTAGCGCCCGCCGAATCCCCTTAGCGCTGACGCCTCCGCATTCTCTTCCCCACCTCTCTCTCTGATCTGTCCCCCCATCTGTCGTGACTGGGTTGTAACACTTGACTGCTGCCGAGTCGATGTGGGACCAGCAGTGGGGAATACAACCCCTGCCCCACCTTGCACTCCAGGCCCCGACCGCGGGAGGGCTGCCGTGCCTCAGGCGCCTGGCAGGCCTGCCAGCACTGCCGCCTGGCCGCCCACCGCCAGCAGCACCATGGGATCGCTATCCACGTTGCTGCATGTGGCCCTCCTGCTCAGCACCCGCAGCTGCAGGCCCTCGCCTGCCACATCCCGCATGAAGGCGTCCAGCGGCCCATCCGATTCTTCGAGCCGCGGCAGGCGGGTGGCTGGGTCCAGCACCACCGCCCGCCGCACCTGATGCCCCACCAGCGCCACGCCTGCAGGAGGGAGAGGCAATGAGGGAGTCTGCCTGAGGAGGGCCGTGAGAAAGACCTGGCAAAGCATACGTCGGGTTTGGCTCACAGCAATGCACCTGGGCGCATGAGGGTCCTGTACCTATCTTCAGATCAGGCAGCAATGCCAGCTATCCCTCATAACAAGAGGAGCACCTCCCCAAGCTCCTCGCAGCAAGCCCCACCTTGCGCATGCAGCGCCAGCTTGAGCGTGGCGATGAAGTGAGGCACGATGGCCTCGCAGTACAACACATCCGCCGCCACCGCCAGCCGCCAGGTGCGCTGCTGGTCTGGCCGCAGGCCCGCCCCCGGGTGGCGGAAGTCGAGCTGCTGGGTGCGGCAGCGCGGCTGCAGGCTGTTCAGGGCTACGTTGCTGCCTAAGTGGGCCAGCACGGCTGGCTCATAGTCTGAGAGCAGCACCGAGGCGGCACCCAGCTTGGTGCACAGCAGGCCCACCAGGCCCATGCCTGAACGCAGGTGAAGTGTACACGGCAGGAGGTAGGCTCAGACAGCAATGCTCAGGGAGGGGGATCAGCAGGTCAAGGAGCAGGGCAGGGGCAGCAGCTGGCTCGCAACCAGGCCATGCCGCTCGGCAGGCACCGACCTGCCCCCAGCTCCAGCACGTGCTGCCCAGGGCTGGCTACCAGCTGCGGGTGGGCTGCCACGTAGCGACAAAGGGCTATAGAGGCGGGCCAGATATCCAGACCAATCAGGTCTGGTGCAGGGGCGGCGGAGGCACCAAGAGCGGGAGCTGGCGGGCCGCCTTCCGCCATCGCCTCCGAGCTGCCGACGGCCTGACGTCTATCCTGAGCATGCTCCCTATCCTCTGCAACCTGCCAGGTGAGCGTTTTCCCGGCCTGCGCTTCGGGAGGCTCGCGGCAGAGCAGCTCGATGGCGACTGCGTGCCCGCCAGGGCACGGGAACTCGAAACTTAGCTGCTGCATGTCGTGCGATAGGCTGTGAGCTGGTCTGCGACAGGACTGGTGTGCTGTGGTCCATCACAGCGCCATGTGGCGGCGGCAGGGCGCTGCCGCCGCTGCCAACCTTGCATTGCCCTAAAAAAACGATGGCCTTGCAAACCGTGGGAAACAATGGTCAACTGAAACATGATCTATAAACGAATAGCAGTATTCCTGGAAAAACAGACTGGTAATCAGTTGAAGCCGCTACAGCAACCTCGCCGCGCCTGCTGCCTCCTCCGCCGCTGCCGCTGCTTCTTCCACCCCTAGCGTCCTCTTCACCATGAGCTGCCGCCGCCCGAAGGCCACCCTGCCGCGCTCCGCGCTCTCCGCCCACCGCGGGTCCACCCAGCTGCTTTCTATCTGGTAGCCGCTGCTCTCGTACAGCGCTATGGCCGCCTCGTTGCTGCTGTACACGGTCAGCGCACAGAGGGTGGCGGGCGGCGCCAGCAGGTGCTGCGCGGCGTGCTCGCATGCCGCCAGCAGGCGCCGCCCCAGCCCCCGCCGCCGGTGCCGCTCCGCCACGGCCATGTTGCTGATGGTGGCGGCCGCCTGGCCCGGCCCCAGCTCCAGCTGGTGTGTGTCGGCATCCGCCAGCGCCATGCCCGCTGACACGTTTGCCACGCCCGCAAGCTCCTGGCTGCCCGCCTCGGTGGCGGCTACGGCGATGAAGCTCCTGCCCAGCGTGGATCCCCGCCACTGCAGCGCGGCCAGCAGCTTGAGCTGGAAAGGTACCAGCGCGGCGCCCGCCAGCGGGGACGCACCGCCCTCGTCGCCGTCCTCGCCCGCGCTGGCGGCAAACGCCCGCGCCAGCAGCTTGCTGACCTGCAGCTTGTGAGGAGTTGCGAAGCAGGCGTGAACAAGGGAGCTGCGGTATCGGTGTTGGGGATGTTGCCAGTGCCATGAGCTCTGCAGTAAGCATAGTGTTCAACAAAAGTTGGCGGGCCCGCAAGAAGCGCCGCACCGCGATGGGCTCGGGGAGGCGTCCTTGGTGCACTGTGAGCGTATACCCGTCCAATTGGACATCCTGGATGGAGCTGGAGGCCGCCTGCAGGCGCCACGGGGTTCTCCTGGGCCTGCGCAGACCGCTGCAGGGCGGCGGTCTGCAGATGACCGGCACTGCCATGTCAAAGGTTCTAGCAATGTTCGCCGTGCCCCGCTCAACGTCTCATGAAGGCGGCTGCCTGCTGCAGTTCTCCTGGGCGCAGCACTCGCAGCACAAACATCGGGGGCCCTGCTCGCCCTTCTTTCTGCACATTGTTGACCAGCATCCCTTCCCGATTGCGGCTGTGTCGATATGCCGCTGTAACTTGCAGTGATGCTCCTGTTCCGCTCGCTCTCTCTGCGCTGCCTGAGCACCAGCGCGCCGGCCTTGGCCAGGAGCACCAAGACGACGATGGTGAAGAAGAGCGTGTATGCGGTGGCGGTGGGGCGGCGGCCTGGGCTCTACCGCAGCTGGGAGGAGTGCCGGCAGCAGGTGCAGGGCTGGAAGGGCAACATGTATGCTGGCTTCACCTCGGAGCATGAGGCCCTCAGCTACCTGCAAAGCCATGGTGTGGGCCTGAACCTGGCAGCAGTAGAGCCTCCGGCGCCACCGGCAGCGGCAGCGGCGGCGGCAGACGCAGACGGAGCTGCGGCAGCGGCGGGCGCGGAGCCGCCGCCGCGCAAGCGCCGAGCGCCGCGGGCAGCGGGGGCGCAGCAAGCGTCCGCGGCTGCAGTTGCAGCGCGGCACGCGGCTACGACTCCGCCAACCGATCGCTGCCTGCGCCTGGTGAGGCTTCTGGCACGCCTGCCAGCGGCTGCTGCCGATCCCAGCCGCGCCTCCCCATCTTCTGCCCTGCCAGGCCGCTCCTGCCTGGGGCCATCTGCAGCTCTCCCTGTGCAGACTGCCATTCCCTTTTGGCTTTGGCACCCACCCTGCTCCGCAGGAGTTTGATGGAGCCTCCAAGCGCAATCCGGGGCCAGCTGGCTGGGGCGCTGTGCTGTATGATGAGGCGACAGGCGTGGAGGTGTGCGCTGTGGGGCTGCCTGGGGGGGGTCGAGGGTGCGTGCAAGCGGGAGGGGTGGCCCGTCAGACCAGCCGTGGATCCGGGCATGTCCTGCCGCGGCTGGGACCCTCGCCTCCAGCCATCACCTGCAGCAGCGGCCACCGCCACGCCGCGATCCCCGACTCCCCTCGCCGCCGACCGCCCCCCCCCGCCGCCGCCTGCCTTCGTGCAGGTGTCGCGCATGTGCCAGTACATGGGCGATCAGCACACCAACAACCAGGCCGAGTACGCCGGGCTGATTGCGGGGCTGCAGGCGGCCCTGGAGCTGGGCTGCCGCCGCATCCCGGGGCAAGGGGACCGCACCCTTATTATCCCGGCAGTTGGGCAGGCCACAGGTTGTTGCCCGCTTGGCCTGCTGGCTGCCTGGCTGGCCGGCAAGGGCGGGGGTTGCTCCGAGGGCGGGGCTGAGTGGGTGGGTTGGACGATGGTCCACTGACAATAACAAGCTTTGTTGACGGCAGGGTCTGGCCTGCCTGCCTCCTGCACACCTGCCTGCCTGCCTGCCTGCCGACGGCCGCGCCCGGCGCCCCGGCTGCAGGTGCTGGGGGACTGGCAGGTGAAGAATGAAGGCCTGCGCCCCTACCACGCCGCCGCCACCGCCCTCATGCACCGCTTCGCCTCCTTCCAGGCGCGGCAGGTGCGGCGGGAGCTCAACCAGGCCGCCGACGCGCTTTCCAACCAGGCCATAGCCGACTACCGCTCAGGCGCCAACCGCCAGCTGTGGCGCATAGAAGACGCGGCGGCGGCGGCGGCGGCGCTAGATGCAGAGGAGGAGGAGGAGGAGGGCTGGGAGGAGGAGGGCTGGGAGGAGGAGGGCGGCAGTGGCGGCGGCGGCGGCGGTGGTGCAGCAGCAGGAGCAGCAGCAGATGCAGCGGCAGGAGCGGCAGCAGGGCTAGAAGCGGCGGCGGCAGCAAGCACCGGCGGCAGCAAGGCGAGGCCCGCCAAGCGTGCAAGGCTGGGATGATCACACAGCTGGCATTCTGCTTTGCATATTGGCGCCATCTTTGTCACTACCACAGTTTGGTGTAGGCCCTGCATGCTCTGTCCTTGATCTGATGATGAAGAGCCCTGCCCAAGCATGCAATGTAAGCACCATGCCGCGCGGCCACCGGTAACCAAGCCGCGGCGGCAGGAAAGGCGGGGCCACGAGGGCGCTCACCGCTGCAGGGGCTTGCTCCAAACCGCTCGACTGGCATGTCCATCCGCAGTGACGGGGTGTTATAAACGCAACAGGGCCTCCTGGCAAAGCTTCCATACAGCTACCGCTGCCAGGTGGAGCTTACATGCCTTGCTGGCAGCTCCCAGAGGATCACCGGCCAACAGTACACAGCATTCACTATGAATCCTCCACAGCACCTGTCGCTAGTGCTGCTGCTGCTGCTGCTGCTGCTGCTGTGCTGCCGCCCTGCACGCCGCCGCTCCCCTCCCCCGCCCCTCCCGCGCCTGCAGCCTGCTGCGCCAGCGCAGGGAAGCGCTGCAGGTGGTGCGGGCTGGGCCCTATGGCCAGCAGCAGCGGCTCCTCGCCCGCCAGCGCTGCAGGGCCGTCGCTGAGGAAGCGCAGGTGTAGGCCGGCTGCCTGGCAGGCCCCCTTGAACTCCTCAAAGATCTCGTCTTGCTCCTGTACAGGCACAGGCAGGGGCAGGTGGCGCCAAGGCGGCCTTAGCCTCTGCTCTGCAGCATGCAGCTTCTACAGGCAGCTGCCGGGCCTGCCGCAGGCGCCCAAGAGGCAGACGCCGGCAGCTGGCGCCGGCTGCCAGCGCCACGCCGGCCACCGCTCTCCAGCCACAAAGGGGCAGGCAGGCGGGCGTTGTGCACCTGCAGCCTGGCGATCTTGTCCACTCTATCAAAGATGAGGGGCCGGCGGATGCGGTGCGCCACCAGCGCCACTCCTGCACAGCCACCGGCAGGGAGGCAGCGCGACGCACGCCGCCGTCAGCACGGCGCGTGGGCCGGCTGGCCAGCCTCCCGGCATGCCACTGGGCATTGTCAGCGGACCAGCAAGCCAAGGAAAGCACAGCATGGGTGCAGCAAGAGATAGAGGCACAACCCCAGGGCAACCGCTGCCTGCAAGCTCCACTGGACGGTTCCCGCCAGACACTCCCGCCCGCCCGCCCGCCGCTCCCTCCACCGAGCAACCCACCCACCGCTGTCGGGCGTGAGCAGCGCCCGCAGCGTGGCCACCAGCGGCTGCACCACTGCCGCGGCGTAGATGACGTCTGCCAGGAGGAGGAGGTGGTACGCGTGGCGCTGAGCTGGCGCCAGCGGGGCGCGGTCGAACCAGTCGAGCGCCAGGAAGCTGCACCGCGGCGCCACCCCGTTCTGCTCTGCGTTGCGCCGCAGGTGGTCAACCACAACGGGCTCGTAATCGGTGAGCAGCACCTGGGAGGCACCCAGCTTGGCGCACAGCAGGCCCGGCAGGCCCATTCCTGCGGCAGGAGCGGGGCACAAGCGGCGGCGTTGACTGTGGGCCGCTGCCGCCGCCCGTGGGCGTGCCGTGCATGCGTGCGCTGGTGGCAGGCAGGTGCCACGCTAGCCGATGAAAGGCACGCTTGGTGCAGCAGCCAGACCTGCTGCAGCCCAGCCCCACCTGCGCCCAGCTCGCACACATAGGCGCCCGCCACCAGCTGCGGCCGTCGTGCCAGGTACTCGCAGAGCGCTATCGCCGCTGGCCACACATCCAGCCCAATCAGGTCGGGCTGGTTGGCGGCCACGTTGCCGCACAGCTTCTTGGAGTCGGGCTGCTGCTGCTGCTGCTGCTGCTGCTGCTGCTGCTGCTGCGCCGGCGACTGCTGCTGCTCGCCAGCACCGCCTGCCGCCGCTTCCGCCGCCAGCGGCCCGCTGTCCCAATCCAGCAGGTTGGCGAACAGCTCCTCGACATCCAGTTGCAGGGTCTGCGTCACGCGGGCGACTTCGGCGGGCAGGCGCCGACAGTGCACTTGCAGGTCGAGGCCATCTCCAAAGGTGAAGCAGTGCGGGCCCAGTGGCTTTTCTGTTGCAGACATGATTGCCGGAGGCTGCCGGACATGTTGCAATGGCATTCAAGGGCGCAGGGAGATCCATGGGGTCCCTCTGGAGACGTCCTTTCCAGGCGAGGCTGGGCGCCCTAGCCAGCGACCAGGCGCGCTCTGGCACCCCTACGTTCCGTTGCACGTCTCGAACGGGGCGGCCGGGCTGCACCGTGCCTCAGCTGGTCTGTCTCACTCGGTGCCGCCCACTGGGGACTGGAGGCCTGTCGCAGGGCCCGCACACGGCATTCGACAGCACCAATCAAGCACCTGGGAGCCGCCGGCGCCTGTGACAGCCCCGCGGGGGCATCCTCCGCGCCGGGGCTCCAGCAATGGACAAGCTGCGCAGCGTTTTCAGCAGCAGGAAGCATCGGGAGGGGGCAGCAAGCGGCTCGAGAGGCAACTCGCTAGACGGCAGCATGTGAGTCTGGCTGCAGCCCATTTGCTGGGTCATCGTCCCGCCCAGCGCCCCCCGCTTGGCCTCAAGCACACCGCCAATTCGCTGCAGGAACACCGCCACCACCGACGACACGGGGGGCGAGGCCACCTCCTCTGTGGACTTCGTCGACTGCCCCTTCCTAGGACACAGGCACGCCTCAGCCGCTGCTGCCCCCACCAGAACGCCGCCCAGCAGCGCCAGCCGGCCGCGGACAGGGCCGCAGCAGCTGAGGGCGGTCGGAGGGCGAGGGCGGCGAGCATAGTCCCGCTGCCGCCGGGTCACCGCACTGCTCGCTGCCACGCGACCGTGCAGGTATTACGAGCCTGTGCGCGAGCTGTTCCGCACCACGCTAGGCCAGGTGTACCTGGCGCGCAACAAGGAGAATGGGCAGCAGGTGGTGATAAAGATGATAGAACGAGGGCCGGCTGTGTCCAAGCACGTGGAAAACGAGCTGCTGATCCACAGGCAAGCAGCAGCCTGGGAGGGGTGCGGGACGTGCGGGCACAGGGTGGCTGGTGTGGGCAGGCAGGTGCGCAGGAGGAGCGCCAGGCCGGGGGTGCGCTCGCCAGCTGGCAGGGAGGGCAGCCGCGGCTCGGCGCAGCGGGGCCGCAGCCTCACCTGGCTCCACCAAGGTGTAAACCATCATGCTTGCGGGTGGGCGTTGTGCAGCAGCCAGCCGGCGGCAGGGACGCAGGCGGTCCAGCCCCGCTGCTCTCCTCGGTTGAAGCGGCAGCGCGTTATGTCGGCGGCTGCTGTGCTCGCCCGGCCCGGCGCCCGCAGCTGCCTGGGCAGCTGCCCGGCAGCCCGGCCTTGCCTGCCCGTCTCAGCGCCGTGTGCCGCGTGCCTGGCGGGCGCGTGCTGCCTGCAGGAAGTGCACGGGGCACACCCACATCGTGCAGTTGATAGAGGTCTTCCTCACGCAGCGCTTCCTGGCGATAGTGCTGGAGTATGCGCCGGGAGGGGACCTGCTTGACTATGTGACCAGCAAAGACCACCTGTCAGGTGTGTGCCGCGCAGCAGGGCAGCGCGGGTGGCGGGGGCAGGCGGCAGGCAGCAGGCGGTGTGGTTGGCAGGCGAGGGAGGGGAGGGGAGGGGAGTACGGCGCAGCAGGCCGGCGGCAGCAGGCAGCAGGCGGGTGATCACTCAGCAGCTACCGGGGCGCCAGCAGGGCAGCAGCCGGCCGGAGCAGGGCTGAGCGATGCAGGAGCGGCTCGCTGCAGGCCGGTCAGCCGCTCTCAGCCGTGCCCGCTCCCCTGGCTGCTTCCCCTGCTCCCCTCCCTCGCGTCGCGCCCCTCCCTCACCCGCACGCCCTCCCCTCCCCGCTGGAGCAGAGGACGAGTCGCGCTGGTTCTTCCAGCAGCTGGCGGTGGGGCTGGCCTACTTCCACTCCATTGGCCAAGACAACCGTGAGCTCAACCTCAACAACAAGCTGCTGACGGGGGACGCCACGCGGCCGCTGCTGAAGATCAACGACTTCACGTACAGGTGGGAGGGGCGCTGAGGTGGACGGGCGCTGAGGTGGCGGGCGCGCTGCGCGCATGTGGCGCTGCGTGCATGAGCGCTGCGCTGGGCTGGTGTGTGTGTGCTGTGTGTGTGGTGCGGTGGATCGGAGCAGCCGAGACGGCTGCTGAGGCAGTGCTGAGGTGCTGGCAGGTGGCGGCTTTAGAGATGTACGACCCAGGAGGGGGGTCGTAACAGCTGGCGTGCAGCGTGCTGGCAAAGGGTTTGCTGCGCCGGCGGGGCCGCCTCGGCTGCCCTCGTGCCCATACCCCACACTCCACCCTCCCTCCCACGCTGCCCGCACACCCCTCTGCTCGCCCTGCCTCCCGTGCCTGACCCCTGCCTCGCCCGCCCCGTCCGCCTGCACCCCCCCGGCCCTGCCTGCCCTGCAGCAAGAGCGAGCAGATCAATAGCGACCCGAACAGCGCGCTGGGCAGCCTGCCCTACACCGCGCCGGAGGTGCTCAGCAACACGATGCGGCACGGCCACCAGGCCGACGTGTGGAGCCTGGGGGTGGCACTCTACAAGATGTGTGTGGGGCTGTACCCGTTTGAGCGGCTGGAGGATGCGTCAGACGCGCGCACGGCGGTGCAGGTGTGCTGCAGGCATTTGGTTGTGTTACCTGGCGAGGAGAGGCCGGCCCGTGGGGACGCGGGGGCTGCCCGCGTGGCGAGGGCCGCCGCGGAAGCCGCCGCGGAAGCCGCCGCGCAGCTGGGCGGGTGTTGCGGCGTTCGGGGCGCGGGGTGCGGGGCGCCGCGCGGCAGGCCTGGGCCGCCCCTGGCATGCATCGTGAGGGCATGCGGGCTGGCTGCCGGGCATGGGCCAATCCCGCTTCACGTGCCGCCGCCGCTGTGTGCTGCGGTGCTTCATTGCAGAATGTGCTGGGCCGCATCGCTCGCGTGGAGTACCGCATCCCGGAGGACATGTCGCCAGACCTGCGGGACCTGCTGGGGTGCGTACCGCCTGCGTGTACCGCCTGCGTGCACCGCACGCAGCGCGCCGCTGTGCCGGGCCGCGCGCTCTGCCCCCCTGGCTGCTCCCTGCTGTGCTTGGCCCTGCTGCTTGGCTTTGCCAGCCGCTCCCTCCTGGCCCTCCCCTCCTGGCCCTCCCTCTGAACCCTCCCTCCCTCCCCCGCCGCCGCCGCCTCCCTGCAGTCGCATGCTTGTGAAGGACCCGGGGCAGCGCATCAGCATGCCGGGGATCATGTCGCACCCCTGGTTCCGCCGCAACATGCCCGAGGGCTTGCTGGAGCTGAACAGCAGGGTGAACCCGGAGAAGGCGCGGCAGGTGGGCCCCCGAGCGGTACCAGCTGTTACCAGAAGTCACAGCCGCCCCGCTGTGATAGGCCCCGGCTGCCCGGCTGGGCGCGCCGCCTGCTGCCCGGCGTGCGGCTTGGGCATGCGGGGAAGGGTGGGAGGGCTTGGATGGGAGCCAGGAGGACTGTGGCGGGCTCCATGCTCGGGGCGGGGCGGGAGGTGCCGGCGGCGGGTGCGCAGCAGGCGGGCAGGCGGGCGGGGGCTGTCTTTGGCCGGCGCGCCACGCCCGCGGCCGCTCACGCCGCGCGCGCCGTGCTGCCCCGTGCGTTGCCGCAGAGCGAGGAGGAGGTGGTGGGCATTGTGCGCGAGGCGCAGCTCAGCACGCGGGTCATCGACGCCGACAACATTGACGAGATGGCTGACGACATTCTGGCGGAGGAGGAGGCTGATGACCTGCTGGAGGGTGAGCCTCCTCTGTGTGTGTGTGTGTGTGTTGCGTGTGTGGGGGCAGTGGGGGAGGCGGAGGAGGAGGCGGCGCTGCCGGGGGGCGAGCCTCGTGCGTGGCGCGCGCGCGTATGTGCGTGTGTGCGTGACGGTGGGGGAGGGGCGCTGCTGGGGGCGCTCTCTGTGTGTGGGCGGGAGTGGGAGGGATGCGGAGGGGGAGGCGGGTGGTTGGCTGGAGGGTGGGCCTTGCCGGGCGTGCTGGCCTGGGGCATGTGCAGCACGTGCCAGGGCCGGCTCGGATCCTGGGGACTGCTCCCCTGCGCGGTGTGCCTGCCCGTGTTGCCCCCCCCACCCACCCTCCCCCGCTGCCGCCCCCTGCTGCAGAGCTGTCGCTCACACGCGGCGACTACGCGTCGGGATCGATGCAGGACTGAGGCGGCTCCGGCGGCCCGACCCAAGGCTCGCATTGCGGCCGCCTCGGGGCGGCCTGATGGCTCGCGCCGCCGAGCGCGGCACGCCTTGCAGCAAGCAGCAGCTCGCTTTCCTCACACTTGCCGCCAGGCACTTGTCTCCACGCTTTGTTCCAGCCGCCCGGTCCGCAGTCGGCGGCATGTACCCTCTCCCCCCTTCCCCCATTCTGTCACTCTGCTTTGTTCGTCTTGCTCTCGCGCTCAGCTCTGCGTCCCTCTGCTGTCAAGCACGCAATTTGTTTCTTCCCGCCCGTTTGTTTCTCCCGAACCTCCCCTCTCCGGTTCTTCTATCCCTGCGCTCCCGCCTCACCCACACCGTACCGCCGCCCTCCTTTGGTACAACTCTGCATCACCCCCTCACATCCAAACACCCTGTCTGTAGCTTGTCCGTGCCACCCAAGGGCTTGCCCGCCGGCGGCCCAGCGCACCCACGTCTGCCGTGTCCGTTTGCCTTGCCCCCGCTGAGCGCAGCTTCCAAAATTTCTTCTGTGCTGGCTAGAAACCCCACAACAAAAATTCCTTTGGCTACTCCCCTCGCCGCCGCCCGCTGCCATCGCATGTGCCCTGGCGGCGCCCGCACGCTTTCTGACTTGGTGTCAGCGGACACATTCGCAGGCACCCTCCCTATCTGCTTTGCACAGCCGTGGCCGCCTCTAGTCGGCACTTATCCCCTGTGAATGGCCACCGTGCTTGCGAGAGAGGCAGGACACGCTGGCAGGCAAAAGAGGGCCAACGGGCTGGGGCCAGCGACGACCGTGCAGCACGGCAGGCGTCCTGCTGCAGGACTGCTACCTACATGAGCTTGTGCGACCTTGGCCGAGCGTGGTCCTTCCTGGTCAGCGGGGAGAGTGTACAACTTGCCGCGACGGCGCAGAGGCGGGAGGCGGGTGCTGCAAGGGCTGGGGTGTCCCCTTGTGCCGAAGGGCGGCCACAAAGTGCTCAATGCGCTCTTCGTGCATTTGAGCACGCAGGCTAGCCTAGGCCGGCCTAGGCTGCCAGCAACTGATGTGTGCTGTGTGCTGCCCATAAACCTCCTGCTGGCGTGTCCCTTGGGCAGGTTCCCCCTGCCCCCTGACCGCCGATCATCGCTTGTCTGCTCTCTGCTGCAATACAGCCGGGCGGCAGTGGAGTCGCGGCGCGACCGGATCCGTCCTGGCGAGAACGCAGCGACCATGTCCGCCTCTATCTGCCAGCTGCCATACCCTGAGAGGTTCTCGGAAGCCTCTGCCTTCGTCGCCGCCCGTGAGCAGCCCACCGGCCAGCTGCCCTTTGCACCTGTTCTGCAGCGCGATCGCGTTCTCTACGCCCCGCCGCAGCGCCCAGCAGCTGTTTTTAAAGCTGGGGTTTGCGACCAGGGCGGGCGAGAGGCAGCCATGGGGCCAGTTCCCCCGGCTGGCGCTGCCGCCGCTGCCGCCGCCTACCACCCGCCGCCAACGCGGCAAGCGGGCAATGTTGCTGCGCTGTACTGATATGGCGGCGCCTGCTGCTCAGCTTGTGCAGATGGGGACAATCTGACGGAGGAGAGCAAGCTGCTGCTGTACTCGCTCCACCAGCAAGCAACGGTGGTGAGCCGCCGCCGCCCGCCAGCTGTGCACAGGCGCCGCTGTGATTCCCTTCGCATGCTGGCAGCCACGCCGCAGCCCCACCTGCAGCGAGCCGCGCACGGACGCTGCTGGCCGCGGCGAGCGCGGCCGAAACGCCGCGCCTGAGCGCCGCTTCCGCCCCGTGCCGTGCCCGGCGCACGTGGGTGCAGGGGCCGTGCAACGAGCCCAAGCCCTGGGGTTGGTCCGTTGTGAACAATGCCAAGTGGCAGTCGTGGAAGCAGCTAGGGGACATGCCCGCAGGTGCGCGCCGCCTGCAGCGCACGGCTCGCAGCACGCAGCAGCGCGTCTGGCGCTCATGCGCAGCAGTGGGTCGGCCGGGGCCTCCCTCCCCTCACCACGTGCCTCGCCTGTGCCTGCCTGCCTGTGCCTGCCTGTGCCTGCCTGCCTGCCTGCAGTTGAGGCTATGCGCCTCTATGTGCGCACACTAGAGGAGGAGGTGCCGGACTGGTGGGCCCAGCACCAGGCATCCGGCGTGGGCGCCCCCACCGCCAACGGCACCGCAGAGGGCGCGCCGGCGGCGGCGGCGGGCGAGGCGCCGCCCGCGGCGCCGCCCGCGCCGGCGGCCGCCGGCGGCGGCCGCCCCGCGCCCAAGAGCCGGTCGGTGACCGAGGTGGTGGTGGAGGGCAGCTGGGTGTCGCCGTACATCAGCGACAGGCGGCCGCCGCCGCGGTACGAGCACGCCACCGCCCTCATCGGCAGCGAGCTGTTCATCGTGGGCGGCAACTACGGTGCGCCTGCCTTCGGTGCTTTCTTCCATCCAGCGACATTGGCGCCACTGCCTCCGCCTCCGCCCCGCGTGGCTGCCGCCCGCGTCCGAACGCCCCTCCCAGCCGTGCAGCTTCCGCTGCCGCCTCCGTGCCGCCCTCCAGCCCTTCCGCTGCCGGTGCTGATGCCCTGATGCCCTGATGCTCCTCTGCCACAGGCGGGAGATACCTGAACGACACCTGGGCCCTTAACCTGGAAAACCTGACCTGGAAGTCGTATGCCTGGCCCGGCAGCAAGGCGGGGGCCGCCTCCGGCGCCGCTGAGGGCGCGCCGCCGCAGCCCGCGGCGCTGCCGGCCATCGCGGGCCACGTGGCGGTGGCCTGGCAGGGCAACGTGGTGATTGTGGGGGGACACATGAAGGTGAGGCGCCGCAGGGGGCGGCCGGCTGCTGCCCGCAGGGGTGCCTGCCGCTGCCTCGGGAGCGTGCCGCCGCCACCTGGGCTGCCTGCCGCGGGGGCCCCGGATTCAGCGATGTGGGCACGCGGCGCGGGGATGGGGGGTCAGCCGCGCGGCGTTGCTTTAAAAGAATGCAACATCAACAAAATGAAAATGAAAACTGGCGTGCGCGCTCCAGCCCTCCTCGGTCCCACCCGCCGCGCCGCTGCCGTTGCCCCCCGCCCTGCGCCTCCCTCCCGTGCTGCCCAGCAGGCCAAGGAGGCGAGCCCCGAGATGCCGGTGAGGCTGCTAGACACCCAGGCCGGCACCTGGAGCGCCATCCAGTGCACCGCGGCAGACGAGGAGGAGGAGCTGCCCAGGCCGCGCGGTGGCCACTCGGTGAGACGCCGCCCCTCCCGCCTGCGCTGCCCTGCGCCGGCGCAGGCAGCAGCAGGCAGCAGCCGCGGCGGCAGCAGCAGCAGCAGCAGGCAGCAGCAGCGGCGGCAGCGGCTGCTGCTGACTGTGCTGCTGCTGACTGTGCGGCTTTAGCTGTCTGTGCTGCTGCGCCCGCCTCCGCCCTCCCTGCCCGCGCTGCTGCCGGCTTCTGGCTGCGCTGCTTCTCCTTCCGCAGCGGCCGGCATGCCGTGTCGCTCCGCCCCTGCTCCTGCTCCCTCCCTGCCCGCCCGCCCGCCGTGCGCCTCCCGGCGCCGCCCCACCCCGGCCCTCCCTGCTGCCCTGCCTGCCCCAGGGCGTGCTGGTGGGCAGCAAGCTGTACATATTTGGCGGGGAGGATGTGATGAGGAGGCCGCTGGGAGATCTGCTGTGCCTGGATCTGGCCACCTGGCAGTGGAGCGTGCCGGAGACCACGGGTGGGTGGGGGTGTGGTGTGTGGATGGGTGGTGGTGTGCGAGTGCGTGTGTGTGTGGTTGAGAGAGTGTGTGTAGTTGGTGGTGTGTGTGCGTGGGTCGCTGTGGCGTGGGGCTGTAAGCCTATCAGGGCTGGAGTCCTTGCTTGCCTTCGAGGCGCGGCGCGGCCTAATGACCCTCTGCGGTCGCACATACCCCGCGCCTGCTGCGGATCCCGCCCCACCCGTTTGAGCTGGCCCCGCTCCGCCCCTCCCTCCCTCCCTCTCCCCCCGCGCGCCAGGCACGCCCCCGGGCCCCCGCTCCGCCCACGCTGCCGCCCTGTACCGCGGCCGCTACATGCTGGTGTTTGGCGGCGGCAGCGTGGCCCACTGCAACAACGAGCTGCACTGCCTCGACCTGGAAACCTTGGAGTGGGGGGTGCCCGAGGCCGAGGGGCCAGTGCCGCCACCCCGCGCAGGTGCGCAGCGGCGGCACAGCGCAGCCTCCTGCCGCCTGCCGCCTGCCTGCCTGCCGCTGGCTCGGCTGGCACACTGCGGCCTGCAGTACCGCGGCCTGCGATACCCTCTGGTACCGTATAGTGGTAGAGAAGCTTGGCGCCGGTGTTGGACCTGTGTTGGATGTCTTGGTGCCCACCCCAGCCCCATCACCGGCAGACACTCCCACCGCGCGAGCCTGCCCCGCACTCACACCCCTGCCGTGCTGCCCCACCCTGCCCCCTCCTCCGCGCACGCTCCTCCTGCCCCGCAGGCCATGCGGGCGCCATCCTGGGAGACGTGTGGTTCCTGGTGGGCGGCGGCAACAACACCTCGGGATGCGCAGACATGTACGCTCTCGACCTGTCGCCCCTGGCCACAGGGCCTGTGCAGGTGCGTGTGGGTGGTAGTGTGGTGGGTGGGGAGGTGGTGGGTGGCAGGCAGGGCCGGCGACGGCTGCTGCAGCCGCCTCCATGTGTGCTGGCGGCGTGGTGCTGCTGGCAGCTGGGCAGAGCCGTGGCCGCTCCCTTGGCGGCTTCCTTGGCTGCTTGCCTGCCCGCCTGCATGCCCGCCTGCATGCCCGCCTGCCCGGGAGTTCCTGCCTGTTCGCGTGCAGACCAGCCCCGCCTCCTGCCCCTCCCACCCGCCTGTGCCGCAGTGGACGCTGGTGGGCAACACGCCCGTGGAGTCGGCCATCGCCAGCGAGGGCCTGAGCCTGCTGCCGGTGCCCATGGCGGGCTGCATGATCTCGTTCGGCGGGTACAACGGGCGGTACCATAATGCGGTACACGTGTACCGCCCGGAGGGCTACCTCACTGGAGGCGCGCCCGCCGCGGCGCCGCCCGCGCCCCAGCAGCCCGCCGCCGCGGCGCCGCCCAAGGCCGCGGCGCAGCCCGCGGCAGCGGCCGCTGCAGCGGCCGCGGCGGCTGCAGCCAGCGGCGCCGCGGAGCAGGAACGTGCGTGGGCGGAGGTGGAGGCGGCGCGCAGGGAGGCGGCGGCCGCCAAGGAGGCGGTATCCCATGAGATGGCAATCATGCGGCGCCAGCTGGAGTCAGCGCAGGCCACGGCCGCCGACGCAGACAGGGTGCGTGTGCGTGCGTGCCGGGGAGCGCGCGTGCTGTGCTGCCGCAGGCCCCGGCGGCGGCACACCCTGCTGCTCCTGCCCGGCCCGCCCAATCCATTCCATCTGCTGACCATCATCACACCACACCGCACCGCAAGGCACACCACTCACAACCACACATGCACACACATGCACGCCACCTCCTTATGCTGCCCCCGTTGGTGCAGAGCCTGGAGGAGGTGCGTGCGGCGTTGGAGGCTGAGCAGGGCAAGAGCATGCGGCTGGAGGTGGAGCTTGCGGAGGCACGGCAGCAGCTGGGGCGCATGGAGGAGCTGGAGCGGGAGCTGCAGAAGTACAGGTGAGTTACAGGCGGTATATAAGGCGGTACAGGGAGCCGCGGCGCGGCCGGGCACACCTATGGAGGGGCCAGCTGCCAGGGGCGACAGGTGGACCGTGATGGAGGCTTGTGACCCCGGCTGCCGGCTTTCCTCCCTCCCCACTGCTGCTGTTACAGGATGACCTCCCAAGAGAAGAAAGGGTCGGGCATCTGGGGCTACATCTCCGGCCAGTGAGCCCACCCGCAAACCAACCAAAGCTGAATCGAACCAATCCACAGTGAAGCCGGCACGGCAGCGCCGTGCCAGGCAGCGGCGGCAGGGTAACGGTGACTCACTCCTACCCGATGCGGCGATCCTGCTCTCTCTCTCCTCTATCGTAGTGCCCTGCGGTTATTCGTCTTTCCTCTCCTCCTCTGCTGCCGCACTTGGTACTGCGCGCGCCACCCCACACCACCATTTTGGAAGGCCTCTCCCCACCAGCAGCATCTGATGAACTTGAAACATGAGCACTGTCGCCTGTAAGGTGTGGCGGGAGGCAGGGGGGCAGGACGTCCGCTGTCGACAAGAGGAGGGGGCCGTGCACAACCCTAAACCGGGGCCGCCCTTTCTTGCGGGGGCGACGCCAGGTGGCGACGGCATTAAAATGCACTGCAGCACCTCCAGCCAGGACTCTAAAACCACCCTTCCCGTGGCTGTCTCACCTGCCTGAGAGCCATGCGGCTGTCAGTCAAGGCCGTTGTGGCAGAGTGTGTGGCCACTTGCTTGTTTGTGTGAGTAACCATCGCCCAAGGGGCCCAGCGTCTCCCTGTGAGGGGCCAGTGGGCTTGCCTGACCGCAGGGGCAGGCGTCCAAGGCGCGCCCTGCAAGGTTGTGTGGTGGATGAGGCCGTCGCCGCCGCCGTCCAAGGGGCGGTCCTGCGTCGCCGTTGCGCCGGCCGCCTTGCTTCCCCTTGCGACAAATCACGGTTCATCAGTCAAAAGACAGCCGCAGGCATCCTGGGCTGATGGCTGCAGGTATATCGGCACCGGCGCTGCCACGAACTTCTCCGCCCTGCAAACTCCCGAAGAGTGCGGACCCTCCGGCAGTGCACGCCTGACGGGGCCGGCTGCCCGCCGCCCGCAGCGCGCGCGTCTCATTTGAATATGCCCCTGCCTGTTACCCTCACACCTCATTTTGAGTGTGATCACACCCCCGCCCCTCCCCTGCTCCTTTCCTGCTCCCTGCTGCACCAGGGGCTACACCCCAGCTCACCCCCTGCTCCTTTCCTGCTCCCTGCTGCGCCAGGGGCTACACACTGGCCAATGCCACCCGCTCCGACACACTCCAGGGCGGCGGCGTGCAGCAGGGCGTGGAGACGCTGCTGGATAACATCACAGTCAATGCCAGGTGCTGGTGGCAGGCGGCGGGGTGGGGTGGGGTGCCTGCATGGGTGCGCTGGCTGCTAGCTCGGGCCTTGGGCGTGGCGCGGGGTGGGGTGCTGCATCGCCTTTCTGGAGCGGGCGCGCTCGCGGCGACGTGCGACTGTCGCCAGCCTGCCGCTGCCGCCGTGCCAAACCAGTCCACGCTGCTGCCTGCCCTCTGCAGCTGGGGCACGACCACCGCCCTCGCGTTTGGCTTTGCCATCACAGGTGACCGCTGCATCCACTGCCCAGCCTGGGTGGGCGGGAGTGGAGGGATCACTGCCGCTCTTCCCTGCTGCCCAGGCAGCACACAGAAGGCCAGCGCTGCTTTCCTCTTGCCCTGCGTCGGAGGGAGGTACCTGCCACACCCTGTCACAGTGCCCCTGCCCCACACACGTGCAGTGCTGGCCTACGCCACCTCCCACCTCAGCGGCGGCCAGATGAACCCCGCTGTGTCGCTGGGCCTGGCGCTGAGCGGCACGCTGGGCCCGCTGCAGGCGGCCGCCAACATGCTGGCGCAGCTGGTGGGCGCCATCCTGGGCAGCTCCTTCCTCTATGCCACCGTGCCGCACGCCGCCGCCAGCACGCTCGGCAGCAACGCCATCGCCCGCGGCGTCAGCACGGGCAACGCCTTTGTCGGCGAGGCGGTGAGGGCGCTGCGCTGCGCTGGGGGGGTGAGGGATTGGTGGGGTGCCTGCTCGCCGCCATTGATGTGGCGCGCAGCAAGCTTGGCGCCCGCTGCTATTCCAAGGTGATCCAGGTGATCCACAAGGCATTGAAGGAATGCACGACTTCTTGCTTGCTTCCTCCAGGTGATGACGTTTGTGCTGGTCAGCGTAGTCCTGGAGACAGCGGCCAACCGCAAGAGCACTGCCAGGGCGCAGGCGCCGCTGGCCATCGGTGAGCCTTGCTCTCGTCTCCCTCAGGGAGACTTCCTTGCTTGCTTCCTTCCTTCCATGAGCCTCTGCCTTCTGTGAAACAGTCATTGGCTTCCTGTGCGCCTGGGACAGGGCCTGCATGCGCGCCCGCCGGCTGATGCAGCCTCCCTGCGGCCTGCCTGCCGCCTGCCCGCAGGCTTTGCCGTGTTCTGCGCCCACGCTGTCATGCTCCCAATCGACGGTGATTGATGGCTGGCTTGCCGCCGTGCCATGCTGTGCTGTGCTGTCAGTGGTGAGATGCCTTGCTCCCCATGGTGCCCGCTGGCGGCAGGCGCCACTGCCCTCCCGCGACGACCCTCCCTCGCCGTGCAGGCTGCTCCATCAACCCTGCCCGCTCCCTGGGTCCTGCCATCGTCAGCGGCACCTGGCCGGGATCCTTCTGGATCTTCATGTGGGCTGCCCATGCAACGCCAATCGTACCTGCCATCAGCACGCTTGGGGCATGCTTTTCTCGATGGCGGCATGCCGTGCGCGGGTGCTTGCGCTGCTCGCCCGCGCCAACCTCCCGCTGCCGTGCGTGCTGCCATGCCTGCATGCAGCGTGGGCCCCTTCACCGGCGCCCTGTTTGCGGTTCCCTTTCACCTCTTCTTCCGCAGCGACTGGGTTGGTACTGCTGCTGTACTGCCGCTGCAGTGGGGGGCTGCCAGGCCACCAGGCTGTTTCTGCCAGGGATGGGCGCAGCCTGCAGCCGGGCTGCATGAGCCCAGAGCCCCGGGCTGCTATGCACCCTCGCTTACCACCCTGCCGTGCCCTTCTGGCTTCCCTGCAGGACACCGTGAGGGAGACCCCGCACGACCCCGCGGTGGGCATGACCCCCAGCCCTCAGCCCAGCACCTCCAAGGAGCTCACTCCACAGGTGGGCGGCCTCTGCTTTCCATTCCACCAGGATGCCAGGTGGCAGACAGTAGAGCTGCCAACTGATCTGCATATACGCCTGGTGTCTGGGTGCAGGCCATCACCGGTGCCGACGGCCCGTCCACCCCACGTGTCGCCGCTGGCCTGCCCAGCCACAGGGCGGCTGCCAGCCAGCCTGCGGTGTGAGCCGCGCCGATAACGGCTGCCACGGCATCGCCAAGCAAACACATCCGACTGCTGGCGGGCGGCCTGCATCCTACTAATTCACCCATGTGACATTGGCAATTGTTTGTCAATTCAATTTTGAGGCACAACATAGTTGCGGTTTTGCCAGCGAGTTGCTCCCCCGCGCCCCTCTCTCTGGCTTGCTCTTGATCTGAAAGAGATGGCCAACCCAGCTGCCGGCCCCTGCTGCACACACTCAGTTCCGTCCCTGTCAGATGCTCCTTGCACTCTCTTCCTGGCACGCATGCTATGTGTAGTAGTTACTGCCCCCTCTCTCTCTAGATCTGGCAAGCGGCATGGGCGGGTTCACCTGCTGCCCGCCCACCCGCCCGTCTCTCCTGCTCAGCCACCAATTTGTCTTGGATCTGTCCAGCTTTGGTAAACGCAAATAACATCGGCAAAGTTAGTCAACAAATGATCCACATTGGAAAATGCTGAAATGGAGGCGGCGGCGCTGTGGGCGCTGCGGCCGCGGCGGGGTGTGCATCCAGGGCGGCAGAAGCAATACATGTGGTCGCTATTGCTTGATTGTCGCTGCTGGTCAGACAGATGGACTAGCGCCCTAGCGGCGGTGGTTAGGGCCCCCGAGTAGCAACACCGTGTCGATGAACCCGGCTGAAAAGCGGCCGCTGGTCGCCTCGCAGCACCCCCCTTCCGCGCGGCGCCACCTTCCGGGTGCCGCGGCAGCGGCGCTGGTGCTGCTGGTGGTGGGCGGGCTGGTCCTGGTCGCTCGCGACAGCGGCGGCTGGCAGCCGGCGGCGGCACTGCAGCGCGGCGGGGCCTGCCCTGTGCAGATGTGCCCTCCTTGCGCCGAGACCACCTCGGTCGAGCCGAAAGAGTGCATACCCCAAGCAGACGTGGAGGCAGCGGCAGCAGCAGCGGCAGCAGAGCAGTGCCCGCCCTGCGAGGAGCTTGAGTGCCCGCCGCCGCCCAAGTGCCCGGCAGCTGCACCCGGCCAGGAAGCGGGGCAGGATGCCCTGCAGGCGGCGGCAGCCCCAGCCCCAGCCCCGGCGGCGGCCGCGGCGGCGGGCCCAGCAGCCCGCAGCGGCCGCGGCGGCGGCGGGCAGCAGGCAGGAGCAGAGGCGCTGTGTGGGGGCCCCGGGGCCATCCCGCGTGTGGCAGATGCGCTGGCGGACAGCAGCCGGCGCATGGCAGAGGGCGTGAGGGAGTCGTTTGCCCGCTGGGACGACACGGGGTTCACCTTGGAAGATTTGCTGGACACAGCCGCGGCGCTGAGGATAGACGGCACGCACGACACCCAAGTGTGGGTGGAGGTAGGCGCAGCACTTGCGGCTGGAGCCGCCGCTGCCGCCGTTGCGGCTGCTGCTGCGGCGGCTGCTGCTGCTATTGCCTGTGCGCGCTGCCTGTGCGCGCCCTGCCGTGGCATGCCCTCGCGCCAGCAGTGTAGTCAGCAGTGTACGGGCGGGCACTCGGGCGATCACCAGCCAGAGCCCATCACCTCTCACCACGCTGCGGCTACACTCTCCCTGTCGCCCCTGCGCCCGCTGCCCCCCTGGCCTGCCTGTGGCCTGCCCCGCCTCCGCCGCGGCCTGCGCACCCTGACCTGCATCCCACGCCCCCCTTATCACACCGCACACCCTCCACGCCCCTGCCCTCCAACCTCCCCCCCGCAGGTCCGCAACAACACGCTGGTGCTGCCGCGCCGGTACGGCCTGCGCTGCACCTGGTACTGCAACGAGTGGCTGAAGCCGGCCCTTACGGTCTTTAACGCGCGCATGGCGGCGGGCAAGCTGCGCCTGCCGGAGGGGCTGGTCATGCTCTGGAATGTGTATGACTACTCCGCCTGCAGCAAAGACGTGCAGGTGGGTGGGTGGTGGTGGTGGTGGCGGTGTGTGTCGGCGGTGGTGGTGGTGGTGTGAGGAGGTGGTGGTGGCGGTGGTGGTGGCGGCGGCGGCGTTTATTGGCGGTGGACGGCTCGGCCTGCATTGCATGTGTGTGTGTGTGTGCGTGTGTGTGCGATTACCAGGCTGCTGTGCGGAACCACGCCTGGCCCACCGCCGGGGCGGGCTTCGGGTCTCGTCAGGGCACCCCCTGCCATCCGCGCCGCCGTCACCACCAACACCCGCCACCTACCACGCATGCGGCTGCCCACGCGCAGAGCGGGCACAGCGTGTGCTCCGCGCCGCTGCTGAGCGTCATCAGGCACCAGAACGACGACGATGTGATGGTTCCCAACTTCCACCTGAACAACAGGGCCCCCTACGAGCCCCACTCGGTGCCCTGGGACGAGAAGGCAGACCTGGCGTTCTTCAGGTGAGCCGGTGTGTAGCCAGGGTGTGGTTGGTGTGTGTGTGTGTGTGTGTGTGTGTGTGGTGTGGTGACCCACGCAGCCCGCCTCTGCTGCCTGCCCGCCAGCCAGCCTGCCTGGCGG
The DNA here is from genome assembly GCF_000147415.1 of Chlorella variabilis. Classification (NCBI taxonomy): domain Eukaryota; kingdom Viridiplantae; phylum Chlorophyta; class Trebouxiophyceae; order Chlorellales; family Chlorellaceae; genus Chlorella; species Chlorella variabilis. Next base: position 465,164 of record NW_005435066.1, read on the forward strand.
CGTGCTGCTGGCTGCCCTCACCATACTTGCCGGCCACTGACGCGGCGCAGGGGCACGCCCTGGTGCAATGTGCACCCGCTCAACGGCACGCGCTTTGTGGAGGGCGGCAACTGCTCGCGGGAGCACCTCCCGCTCCTCACGCTGCGCCACCCGGACCTGCTGAACGCCACCATCAACTCAGACCATCACAGGGCCCAGGGCGTGTACGGCCCGCCCGCCACCCACTACGAGCACGCCTGGTACAAGTGAGAGTGTGTGTGAGAGTGAGGGTAGTGTGAGAGTGAGAGTTGGTGTGAGAGTGGGAGTGTGCGCGTGTGCCAGCGCTGCCGGCTCGCTGCTCCGCTGGCAGCTCTCGCCCCGAGGAGGGAGGCGCAGCCGGCTAGAGGGCAGCGCAGGTGCCGGCAGGCTCGGTCGTGGCGCCTGCCTGGCTCTGCCCCAGCTGCAGCAGGGGACTGGCTCGTTGCCCGGCGCGCCCGGCCTTCCTGCCTCCCCTGAAAGACTCCTGCCTACCCACACCATACCATCCCTTCCCTCCACCCATGCAGGTACCTTATCAACCTGGACGGCATCACCGCCTCCAGCCGCTTTGCCACGCTGCTGTCCATCAACAGCCTGGTGCTGAAGCAGGCCTCGCCCTACCAGCAGTGGTGAGGCAGCCGCGCGCGCCTGCCGGCGCCAGCCAGCCCGCCACGCTCGCGCCGAGCGCTGCGTGCCGCCGCATGGATACGTGCGGCGGGCTGGCGGCTATGCCACGTGCTGCCTGCTGCTGGCAGGCTGGCTGGCGGTCAACTGTGCCATCTGCGGCTGGTGCCCCCACTCCTCTGCAATGTGCGGGCCCTGATTGGTTCTTGATTCTCTTGTCCCGCCCATGCTGCAGGTACTACCGTGCCGTGAAGCCGTGCGTTCACTACCTGGAATTTTGGCGGGACAGCGAGACGGATGTGCTGGACCTGGTGCGCACGCTGCGCCAGCCAGCCAACCAAGCCGTGGCGCAGCGCCTGGCCGCAAACGCGCAGGCCTTTGCGGCCGCGCACCTTTCGGAGGAAGGGTACTGGCAGTACTGGCAATCAGTACTGGACAGATACGTCGAGCTGTACCGTGGCAGCAAGGATCCAGTTGCTGCCACCGCGGCGCGTGCCGCTGCCGAGCGGAAGGGCCGGCACGCGTCCAAGGCGGGGCAGGAGGCAGAGGAGCAATGCTACCAGCGAGGCGACGACAACTGCTGGATGGTGGGCAGGGATGCGGGACGGGACGCGGCCCAGGCATGGGATGACAAGCATGCGGCAAAAGGGGGCGATGCTGGCACCAAGCAGCAGCAGGGCCAGCAGCGGGCAGAGGAGGAGGAGGAGCCAGAGGGGGAACAGCAGGAGGAGCAGCAGGAGGGGGAGCAGCGGCAGCAGTTGGAGGAGGAGGAGCAGCAGCAGCCAAAGAAGAAGCAGAAGAAGGAAGGAGCAGAGAAGCGGGTAGCTGGGGGGAGCAAAGAAGAGGCTTTGTTGGCTAAGGAGGAGCAGCAGGAGGGCAGCGACAAAAATGAGCAGTAGGGCAGCTGCAGCTGAGCGTTGTGCACTGCCCCACACTGGATGTTCAATTGTCTGTGAAACAGCAACCACCTTTCTGGGTGGCAGCCAGTGTTTCATGATGGCAGGTTTACATGGCAAGCACAGAGGAGCAACAAAGGCTGGCAAGAGGCATACAACAATAATGCAACAATAATGCAACAACTGCAATCTCATGCAGACAACATACTCTCGCTAAGAGGGAAGGGTGCCGAGGACAGGCGGATAAACAGGAGTGACAGCAGATCTCCAAAAAGAATGCTCTTCACAACACGTTGCCGCGATGCTTTGCCTCGACTGCTCTTGGTGCACATACAGCAGTCACCGCCGGATCACACCTGCACGCATGCAGCATCGGTGTACGTCGCGTCAGCAGCAGGCCGGGCCGATGATAGCAGAGGTGTCACAGCCCCGGCCCCAGCCCGCCCACCCTCGTCAAAGGCCTGCTGGCCGCCTATGGCTTGCACCAGGCGCGCCTCCAGCACCGCCGGGCTGCTGTACGCGGGCAGGAAGAGCGTGTTGAAGCAGGTGGAGGCTCGGGGCAGGCGCTCGTCACCTTCCACCGCCACCAGCGAGACTGCAGGTATGGGCAGGTGCACCCGGCAGGAACGTTAGCAGGGAGGGTGAAGGTGGAGCGGGGCAGGCACCTGGCTACACACACACGTGCAGCGCTGCGGGGGACGACAGGTGGGCGCAGCAGCAGGCAGTGCGGCTGCCCATGTGCAGCAGCGGGCGGCACCTGTGAAGGGGTGCAGGGCGCCGTTGAAGCCTCGCAGCGCGGCAAAGCCGCCCGCCGGCAGCGCGCTGCTGCTGGTCACAAACGCCAGCAGCTGGCGGCGGCGCTCGGCGCCCCAGCCCGCCACCGCGGCCCACAGCCAGCCCAGCTGCGGCGTGCGCGCTGTGCAGTGCTCGTAGCGCGTGTGCTCCTGCCAGGCTGCCACGTCAACCTCAGTGAGGCCTGCCACCATGGCATTGAGCTCGGCATGGATCAGCCACCGCGGCAGCCCCTCTGCCACTGCGGCAGTCAGCACGCCGAGCAGGCCGGCCCCGAGCGCCCGCGCCTCGGCCGCCATGCTGTCCACCTGCTTGTACTGCGCCACGGCAGAAATGTACTGCTCCAGGTTGCCCGCTGTCACCAGCTGGGTGGAGCCGCCGGGGCACAGCTCCACCTGTGGGCAGCAGGCCAGGGGCAAGCCAGGGCAAACGGGTGCACGATGCATGGTTGTATGGTTGTCTCGCATCGGAGGCACCAGCGACAGGTTGGAGGGGAAGCAGCTGCAAAAGTGACAGACGTCCAGGGCGTGCCAAGCTAGCTCCAGCCTGGCGCCAGCTGGCACTCACCGCCCTGCCCAGCGCGTCATGCGTCTCAAAGTGCAGGCCCAGGTCGGCCACCGCCGGCCCCATGCCACGCAGCAGCTCCAGGTTGCGGTGCAGCAGCGGGTCGGCAGCCTGCAAGTCCGCCTGCGGCTGCGGCTGCTGCCCCAGCGCCAGGCGCCAGGTGGCGGCGCTGAGGTTGAAGCCGGGCAGGGTGCAGCCCTGCACAGAGCGCGCGGCAGGGCAGACAGCCCTGGGCAGATAGCCCTTCAGTCCTCCTTCCGTTGGCCAAAGCACAAGCACTTCAGGGGAGGCTAGGCACCGGCTGGCCAGCAGGCGGCAGCGCAGCCGCCGGCGAGCCCTGCCTGCAGGATGGCGAGCCCCAGCATGCAGCCCACGAGCTCAAACTTGCGCAGGTGGCTGCCGCCGCTGCGCCCCCCATCACCACCGCCGCGGCCGCCGCTGCCGTCGTCTTCGCACTGCACGCTGGCGTGCGGCGCGGGGCTGAAGGTTGCGCCGCCGTCGTGCGACTCAAAGAGGCCGGTGTGCGGGTCTGCCAGCTCTGCTGCCAGCAGGCGGAACCACTCCCGCCGCACGCCGTCGCCCGTGCCGTCCTCCTGCGCAGCAGAAGAGTGCGGCGCGGCCGGGTTTGGGAGCAGAATTGGCTCTCCCGGGCTGCCGGCAAGCCGTGCAAGGGCACCACAGTGCGGCAAACGGCGGTGGGATGGCAGCAGGAGGGGATGCTGAGTCACCCACCCACCCACCCCGCCCCACGGACCTCGTCAAATGCCACCCGTATGCCGTGCCAGAGCACGGCGCCAAAGCCGCGCCCGCCCTGCGCTGCCGGCGCCTCCTCCACAGCGCTGCACACGCGCTGCAGCACGCCAGATCGGCCGGTGGCCAGAGCCAACATGCCCTCGCGGCGGGGCGGCCACGCGCCCGCCACACTCTGCACCAGCAGCTGCTTGCAGGCCAGGCCGGTCGCCTGGGAAGACACAGGCATGCAGGCGGCGGCGCTGAGCAGCTTAGAGCGGCAGCAGGGCGGCAGTGGAGCCTGGCTCCAAGGATGCCTGGGGGTGGGGGCTCATCTGCAGCCAAGTAGCTGCAGGCAGCGGCGCGCTGTGCCCGCTGGCCTCCCCCGCCTCCCTCTCCTCACCTCCCGGTACTCGAGCACAAAGTGCCAGGAGGGCAGCTGCCCCTGTTCGTCTATGCAGCCAATGAGCTCGTCTATGGTGCCGCCAAAGGGCCGCAGGGCGGCCGCAATGGCCGGCTCCTCCTCCAGCGACAGCGGGTCGGCTGGCGGCGGCGGCCGCTGAGCTGGCGCCGCCGCCTCGCAAGACGCCGCCAGCGGGGTGCGCGGGTGCTCCACGCCTGCGGACAGGCCAGGGCGTGGTAGGAGGAGAAGAGGTGGCCCACGCGGCAGGCCAGGTGCTGGCGGTCGCGGGGCGGCACGCCGTGGCAGCGCGCGATGCAGGCCGCGTACTGCAGCAGCATCTGCGGTACATGCGGTACAAGACGGCGCGGGACCGACAGCTGGTGTCAGCCATGCGCACATGCAGCAACTCAAAAGGCTGCCTGGCATTGGGGTGGGACCCAGGCTGCCCAGCGCACGCTCATGCAGGGCATGCTCCTTTCTGTTCAGGCAGCATAGACACTTCAGCCAGCTGTGCACAACAGAGGCGGGCGTGCCTGGGCCGAGGTCCACATCAGCAGCAGCTTCGCCACATGCGGGCTGCCCGCCACCAGGCCCCTCAAGCCTTCTTGTGCGCCGCCGCCTCCACCCATGCCGGCGCCTCCGCCATCCGCGCTCCCCTCCTCGTCTGCGGCGCCGCTGGCAGCCGCCCGGCGCAGCAGCTCGAACAGGTACGCGGGCCGGCGGCCCTGGCTGGCTGCCTCGGCGGTACTGGCATTGTACAGCAGGTTGGAGCAACCCTGCACCGCCACCTGCACACGAGGGCAGGACCAGGCGGTCACCCGTCAGGCGCTGGTGGAAAGGAGGGCCAGCCCGTGCTGCTGGCAGCAGCCCAGCGGGCCAGGGTGGGCAGGAGGCGGGCGGGCACAGCACGGTCGCAGCAGCCGGACCCCAGCTGGCAGCCTTTTTAGACGCGTCACCTCTAGCATCGCATCCACTGCGGGCAGGCCCAGGGCCTGGTGCGGGGCCTCGCTGTGCGGCAGGTCGAAAAAGGCGGGGCAGGCGCTGAGGGCGCTGAGCTGGCGCGCATCCAGCAGGGGCAGCAGCTGCCAGACGGATACCACGGTACTGTCGCCGTCGCCACCCGCGCTGCCGGCCAGCAGCAGCGTGCCCAGAACCTGGGAGGCCTGCAGGGGTGCACGGAGAGAGTGTGTGCGTGGCGTGGCAGGCACACCGGGCAGAGCTGAACTGAGCGCTCTGCGTGGCGTGCCCATGCTGGACGGAAGAGCAAGTTGCAAGGCGCCGGCTGCATTCGGGCAAGCCAGCCACACGCAGCAGCAGCCTGCCCAGCGGAAGGCAGCTCACCAGCTCCGCAGACGCCACGGCGGCGCCCCTGCCCAGCAGGTGCAGCACGCAGCGGGGGTGCGGCGCCCGGCCGGCGGCCGCCGCGGCCAGCGGCGTGCGCCCGGCCGCGTCTGGCGCATCGAGGGCGGCCCCGGCATCCAGCAGCAGGTCGCAGCAGGCCAGCGAGCCGCCCTGGGCGGCGGCATGCAGCGCGGTGCTGCCGTCCTTGGCCGCCAGGCGCACGTCGGCGCCCGCCGCCACCAGCAGCTCCACGCAGCGCAGGAAGGCTGGGGCGCGGGCGTGGCATGCCGCGCCCAGCGCCGCCGCCCGCGTGACGGCGGCGACCAGCGGCGAGCACAGCCGCGCATCCTCCACAGCGTTCGCCTGCAGCAAGCAGGGGTTTGCGGGGGGAAAAATGCAGGCGGGGTTGGGCGCGCCTGCATCGCTCTGCCAAGTTGCGGCGGCAGCAGTGCCGCCAGGCACAGAGAGGTGGCCCTCAGGCGAAGCCAGCCAGCCCGCAGGAAAGCAGCTCGTAGCCAGCCAGTTGCCCAGGCAGGCAGGCAGGCAGGCAGCAGCCCACGTCTGCTCCCGCCCGGATGAGCAGGTCCAGGGTGGCGGGGCTGCCGCTGACGGCGGCCAGGAACAGCGCGGTCCTGCTGGCGTCGTTGCGCGCCTCGAGCGCCGCGCCGGCGCGCAGCAGCACCGCGGCGGCGGCCGCGCCGTCGCCGGTGGCTGCCAGCATCAGAGGGGTGAAGCCTTGGGCGGTGGGGTCGTCCACCGCCCCCACCCCCGCCGATAAGAGCATGTGCAGGCAGTCGGGCTGGTTCAGGGCGGCCGCCAGGTGGCACGGCAGGCCGGCTGCGCGGCGGCGGCGGCGGCGACGGCGGCGACGGCGGCACAGGGCAGAGCAGTCAGCACTTAGCATGGATAGCATGGATGCAGAGACGGCGCGGCGGTGCCAGCACGGCATCCATGGCAGCAGCAGGGCTGGCTCGGCGGCGGCCGCGGGCTAACGTGGCCCAGGATGGTTGTTGCGTACCGCCCCGGCGCCTCACCGCTGTGCCACAGGATGGTGGCTGCCTGGCAGTTGGCTGCCCCCACCACGCCACCATCCAGCAGGAACGACAGCTCTCCCTGCAGCCGCTCCTCCTCCGTCTTGCCCCACCGCTTGCCGTAGCACCGCCGCAGCCGCGCCGCCACCTGGCCCGGCGTCGCCGGCTGCAGCGACGCCGGCGGCGGCCCCCGCACGGGCGGCTGCTGGGCGCCGGAA
>NW_005435066.1:472894-474577 GCF_000147415.1 Chlorella variabilis
GGACGAACACAACGCACAATTGGGCAGAACGGGACCGCCTTGTCCCTACCTCTATCCCACGCCATGACATGCTGTGCTGTGCCTCTAGTCGGGTCAACAGTGTGCACTGCAGTCAACAGTGTGTTCTCCATTCCTAGCATAACCGATGCCAGCTTAGGCAGGAGGAGGCCCAGTGAGCGCCCTCCCGCTTTTCATACCACTTCTGCGCATCTCCCTCCCCCGCAGTGGCGGTTGGCACACCCCCTGCGTCGCATGGCCCAGCCTCGACCTGAGCGACAGCGTGCGACCTTGCAAGCTGCAGGAAGAACAGGAACCGGGGGCAGCTGCTGTGGCGGCATGCATGGCCACTCCTTATTCAAGAGTTGATGGTCAGCGGTGCCTGCTAGTCGTGGTGCGCCAACCCAGGCTATCCTCGGGCTCCTCTGGCCTGCCTCGCTCTCACGTGCAGCTGCATGCCCTGCATTGCTCACACTGCTCCTCCATGCCCTGCATTGCTCACACTGCTCCTCCCCACAGCTACTACTTCCTTGTCTCGCGCTCTGTCCTGCCGCCATCTGCCTACCCGCCACTGCTAGCCCACGCGGCACCCTGCTGCAACGCTGGGGCCAGCGCTGCGTCGGCATGTTGCGCCTGCCGGAGCCTGCCTGCCTGCCCGGGCTGCCCTGGACGCACAAGCCGGTCTGGCGTCTCTTGTCATCGAGGGCATCACTTCTCTGCCACCGTCTGCCCATCGCCCAAACCACCACCTGCCCGTCACCACTACCTGGCCCCATCTAAACCGGCACAACAACCACCATATTTCCCCATGTGGAGCTGCCTCCTTCTGTCTTTCCGCGCTGGGTGCTGTTGGTTTCCCCGTGCATTGCGCTCACAAGGGCAGAAATGAACAGGGCGTAGAAAAAGCAGGCAGGGAAGAAAAAGCAGAGGTGATGGTGAAAGAATCATGAGGGCAGTATCTGGCGGGGGTGGTGGGGATGAAAAGAGAGATCGTGCAATGCAAGGCAGATTGTGAGAAAATGTCAAGAAAATGAAAATGAAACAAACTCACAAAACAAGCAGGTTACAGGCAAATTACACACAAGGATGCGCGTTAGGCGCAGAAAGCTCTATTCAAGCTAGTACGTGTTCCTGGCTGTTGTAGGGGGGTCCTGGGGGTTGTATAGCATGCAAGGGGTCCTGGGAGGGTGCGGCTGCGGTGTGCTGCCTGCGTGGCTCTCGCCGTAGCAGCCCCGCATGGCAGCGGCACCGGGCTGCGAGCGCAGGGGCAGGACGGTGGAAGGTGTGAGGAGAGATTCAGCTAACAGCACCTGGTGCGGCCTGGCAGCGGGTGGCAGGGCTGCGGCGCTCACCTCCGGGCGGTGGCTCGCATTGGCGATGAGCGACATCAGGTCGCTGGGCACGAGGGCGGCAGGATCTGGGAGTGGCGCGTCTTGCACTTGGGGCATACCGGATACCTGCAAGAAAGACAGGAGGGAGGGACCCGCTGGTTGAAGGTGAAGCCACTTTGGAGAGCGCCACGGCACTCTCGCCTCACCCGCGCGCCGCCCACCGGTGCAGGCGGGGCGCCGTGTCGAGGGCCACCAGGCCCATGTTCCGCACGCCATAGCCAATGTCACGCACGCCGGCGCTCATGGCTTCTGCCGCGGGCCCCCACGCCGGCGCTAAAAACTTCCGCAGCCGGGC
>NW_005435066.1:474664-477030 GCF_000147415.1 Chlorella variabilis
TCCCAACGCGTTCAGCTCGTTCATGGCCCACCCTGCCGCGGTGGTGGCGGTGGGCGGTGTGAGCGCCTGCGGCGCAGCTGCACTGCACGGCCAGATCCACGGCCTGCACCGGAAGAATGCCCTGACGGCATTCCGCCCGGCTGCGGAAGTTTTCTGCGCCGGCGTGGGGGCCGGCGTTCGTGACATGGGCGCCGGCGTGCTGCAGATGAGCGCCGGCGGGAGATGGGCGCAGGCGTGCGGGAGATTGGGGCAGCAACGGGAGGACAGAGGAGGCTGCGCCAGAACTCTCGACGAGAGCCCACGAAGATCGCCTGGGGCGAAAGGTCGGCCCCTCGAGCAAATTGGGCCTCCGATTTGCACTCTCGCGCTCGCGATTTGCACTCTCGCGCTGACAGCCATAGCTGGCCTATTGAACCTGGCCGCTGCTGTGCTCCCAACTTGGTGCTGTTGGCTCGGTGCTGACGGCCACTTGCCGCCTGGGGGGGAAGCAGGAAACGCAAGGCGATCAGTACAGCACCTACCTTCAGCCGCCAGGGGGCCGCGGCGGCCAGGGGTGGTGGACGGCGCTGCCCGCAAGCGCCTGCGTGCTGCCGCAGGAGCTTGCTGCCCCCCAGCAGCGTGCCGCTGCAGTTAGGAGGCTCGCTGCTGCCAAGAGCCAGTATGTGTATGACGTGAGTGCAGCATTGCAGCCACTTGGGCCTCCTGCATGCCGGACCACCACTTCCCGCCACGCCCTTCCATACCCACGCCTTGCCTGGTGCTGGGCCTTCCTTCCCCACTGCTCGTCACCGCTGCTGATCACAGCGCACAACTGGGCAAACGGGACCGGGATTGCAAGGTTCCTACATCCCATGCCATGCTGTGATGTGTGCCACATGAACATGTCCCTCCCCTGCACTTGAGGTGGGCAGGAGAGCGTCGCATGCCGCCAGCCTCGACCTGTGTGACAGCGTGCGACCTTGCAAGCTTCAGGAAGAACAGGAACGGGGAGCAGCTGCTGTGGCGGCATGCATGGGCACTCCTCATTCAAGCGTTGACTGTCGGCGGTGGCTGCTTGTCGTGGGGCGCCCACCCAGGGCTATCCGCGCCATAAAGGCCAGCTGGGCTGCCGCCCTCTCACGCACAGCTGCATGCCCTGCATCACTCATACTCGCTGGGCTTGATGACGTCGTCGATCTGCAGGCAGCCAGGACAAAGAATTCGTTTCTCATGTCCGGGAACTGCATTGCGTGAAAGGGCCAGCAATGAAGCACACACCCCTGCAACTAGGCGCAGCCCCGCACAGAGCGCCCCCGCAGGCTCCAGCTGGACGGCAGCCAAGTGCGGCAAGCCGTGCCCGCCAACACGCAAGCACGCCCGCCTCCCTCCCACGCCACGCCCGTTACACCCCGGCCCCCGCCCCGCCGCCTGCTCCCGCTCGCCTTGAGGATCATCTTGCACACTTGCGTGGCCAGCATGAGCTGCTGCTTCTTGCCGATGAGCGTCTCAAACACGTTCTGCTGCCGCATGTCGTTGGTGCCGACGTCGTTGCAGTCTATGCCCAGGTACGGGTTGGCCGCCTGCATCTGCCGCGTCTTCACCTGGGGTGACGGGCAGGAGGAGGGCAGAGGGGGAGAAGTGAGGCAGCGGAGGCGCAGCAAGGGGCGAGGCAGGGGAGAAGGGGGGGGACAGTGGCACAGCAGGCACAGCAGCAGCCAGGGGCGACGCCAGGGGGGTTGCAGCCGGCGTCGAGCATGCGAGCATAGACCGAGCATGGGGCTCCTCAAGCCACCTCCACACCGCCCACCCCCCACCCCCTGCCCAGCAAGCAGCCTGCCCTGCTGCATATGCCGCCCCAGCAGAGGTGGGGCCGCTCTCCCCCACCTCTGTCAAGCTCTCAATGGGCGCCAGCCCGCTGTTCTCGGCCAGGCTCAGCGGCACAATGTCCAGCGCGTCGGCAAAGGCGCGCATCGCATACTGCTCCACGCCCGGCACGCCGTCGGCCGCCGCCTCCACCGCCAGGCTGCATGGCGGGCGTGGAGGGAGGGAGGGTGCAGCGTGTGGGGCTGTGGCGTGGCACGGCAGCATGTCGTGGCAGAGGCTTGGAGCCAGGCAGCCCGGGGGGGGAGCACGCAGCCCGGGGCATGCTCTGCGGCACCTTACCAGCACCCCTACCCCGCTCCCCTCCCCCCCGGGCAGGCGCCCCACCTGCACGCCATCTCCGCCGCGCCGCCGCCATACACGATGCGGTTGTCTCGCACCAGGTTGCGCGCCACGCACAGCGCGTCGTGCAGGCTGCGCTTGGTCTCCTCAATCATCTGCGGGGAGGGGTGCGTGGTGGGGGTGGGTGGGGGGTGCCGCAGAGCATGCCCCGGGCTGCGTGCTCC
>NW_005435066.1:477080-487917 GCF_000147415.1 Chlorella variabilis
AGGCACCAAGTGACGAGCAGAGGGAGCGCAGCCCGATGCAGCCATTGAGGGTGGCAGAGGACAGAGAGGGAGAGGGAGGGAGTGGCGGGGCGGCGGGAAGGAGGGGCGGCCGGCCCACGCACCATCTTGTTGCCGCCGCGCACAAAGATGGTGACGGCGCGCGAGTGGGGCGTGCCCTCAATCAGCAGCATGCGGTCGCGGGTGGTGCCAAAGCTGATCTCCCGCACGCTCTTGGCGTAGCCCAGCTTGGAGGCGTTGAGCTCCTGCGGGGCAGACGCAGGGCAGGCGGTGAGGGGGCAGGGGGGACGGCAGCTCAGGCAGGCGGTGAGGGGGCAGGGGAGCACACGACGCGGCGCGACCAGCAGCCCGCAGGCCCAGCACCAGCCGGCATGGCCAGCGCCAGGCAGGTGCAGCGCCTTTGCCCGCCATCCCACTGCCTCCCCATGCAACCATGCCAACTCCCAACCATCCCACTGCCAACCATGCACCCACCCCACCCCACACCACACCGCCCCACACAACACCACACCACACCACGCCCCGCCCACGCGCACTCTGTCCCCGCAGCCTCAGCCTGCCCACCTGGAACCGCGGCACGATGCGCGCCCCCGTGGCCAGCGCCAGCAGCTCAATCTCCACCCCACCCACCCAGCGCACCGCGGGCAGGTCGTTGTGCATAAGGAGGTGGTTGGCCTCATCGTCAAAGCCTGGAGGAAAGCGCGGGGCAGGCGGGAGACGCAGCGGGGCGGTGGCGGCACGGCGGGCGGGGGTACCCCTGCGTGAGCAGGCACACGCAGCGGCCCAGCCCCCATGCTGCCAGCATCCTGCAGCGGCTCGCGGTGACGCCACCAGCAGCGGCAGCGGCTGCGCCGCTTCGGCGGCGGCCGTGCCCCGCGGCGCACCCCACTGGCAGATGATGAGCGTGGCGCCGCTATCCTTGCACAGCTTCACCATCTCCCGGAAGTACTCCTGCTCCTGCTGGCGCAGCGACTCAAACTGCTCCACATTCGAGATGTCCACCTGGCGCCAGGTGGGCGGGGAGGAACGCGGGGTAGGGCAGCAGGGAGGGAGGCAGGCGAGGGGAGGGAGGCAGGGAGGAATGGTCGACGCCTCAGAGTGCACCTCAGCAGAAGGCAGGCGGGCAGGCTGCCCAGAGGCCCCGCCCTGCCAGCCGGCGCGCCGCCCCGTAGCCAGCTGCCCACCCCTGCTCTGCGTGTCCCTAGGCATGCCAGCCAGCCAGCCTGCAGCTGTGCAGCCCACCCCACCTTGTGCTTGGTCTTGGGCTTGGGCGGCTCAAAGGGGCAGGTCAGGATGGCGATCTTCACATCCTCCAGCTCCTTGGGCATCTGCAGGCGGCAGGCAGGCAGGCGTGGCAGGCAGGCAGGCAGGCCACGCCACACAGACCAGCAGCTCAGTGCCGCCTCCGGCACGCAGGGAGAGCGGGGTTCAGCGGCGCGAGTTCGCCAAACATCCCAGGGCACCGGAGCAGCAGGCCCGGGGTACACTTTCACAACAGCTGCTCCTGAGAAGTGGCCCAGGAGGGTACACAAGCACAAACATGGGCACACACACACACGCAACAGGCAGCAGGCTGCGTCACCTGCGGGTGGCTCATGTCTTTGTCCAGCACAATCCCGTTCACCAGCGCCGTGTCCTCCAGCCGCCCCCCAACCTTGCCGTCCAGCTGCAGCGCGGCGGCGGGGCAGCGTGGGGCGAGCAAGCGCGGCAGCGGGGCGAAGGAGCGGCTGGGCACTTTGCAGGCAGGGCAGCGGGCGATGCCGCAGCGCGGGGCAAGGCAGGCAGGGCAGCGGTCGCGCGCCGGGGGCCGAGCAGGATCAATGCAGGCGGCACATGCAGCACAACCAGCAGTACCATAGCGGTACAGCGGTACCTTGATGAGGTCCAGGTTCACGTCCCGCCGCTCCAGGTCCCCAACAGACATCACCGCGCTGACGCACATCTCAGCAAGCTCCCGCTTGTGCCGCCCCACGCTGCACGAGGCGGGGGCACACACAGCGCGGCCGGTGCCGGATAGGATCAGCAGGGGGGCCAGCCATTTGCCCGGCACCGCGTGCGCCTGCGGCTGCGCCCATTGCCTGCTGCGCGCGCTGCGCGCCGCACGCTGCTGCGCCCCAGCCAAGTGGAAGGCAGATCGAGATGCGCACCCTGCCACCCACTTCACACCCCACATGCACGCGCACGCAACAGGGGAGGGCAGGCAGGGGCACACAGGCGAGGCCCCCAGCTCACATCTTGGAGGACAGGGTGGTCATACACGTCTTCACCAGCTCCTCGTGGTTGTCGGCGCTGTAAGGAAAGGTGGCCGCAATCTCGTCCAGCCGCTGCAGGCACCGGGCCGGGGCGGACAGCCAGACAACAGCACAAGGGAGCTTCAGCGGCGGGGACGGGCAGCCTGGGTGCATGGCCGAGGGTGGGGAGAACCGGGCGCGCAGCCGCGCGCTGCTGGCAGCCGCAGCGGCGGTGGCCCCGCCGACTGATTTCCAGGCGCGCCTGGCAGCCTTCTGCGCGCCCACGCCCACCTTGAGCGCCACCTTGCAGGCCATCTCGTAGCCCTCTGCGATGCGCAGCGGGTGGATGCCTCGGTCCAACAGGTCCTCAGCCTGCTCCAGCAGCGCACCCGCCAGCACCTGCGCCGGCGCAGCAAGGGGCGGCCGGAGGCGAGAGGCGGCGAGCGGGTGGTGGGAGCGCCGAGGCGGCGGCGCCCGGGCGGCTGCACGCCCCTCCAACGGGCGCTGCCGGGCGCCGGGGCATGCGCGGCAGGCGACGCAAGGGCAAGGCGGGAGCTGGTGCCAGGCTGCCACCCCGCACCGTGACGCCGGTGGTGCCGTCACCGATCTCGTGGTCTTGAGATTTGCTCAGCTCCACCAGCAGCTTGCCTATCTGGTTCTCCACCTCCATCTGCTCCAGGATGGTGGCTCCATCGTTGGCTGCACCCAGCAGCAGGCGGCAAGCGGTCGGCGGGGCGGCGGCAGGTGGCCGACGGTGGGCGCTGGGCGGGCAGGCGCGCCCACTCACTGATCACAATGTCGCCGTCCGGCCCCTGCAGGAGCTTGTCCATGCCCTTGGGCCCCAGCGACGTGCGCAGAATCCTGGAGACCGCCTTGGCCGCCTGGATGTTGCTTTTCACGGCCTCAATTCCCTTGACCCGCGACTTGGTCTCTTGCTCCTGCAGGCAGGGGCGCCGCGGCGATTGGAAGGCCGAGCAGAGGCGCTGGGCGCCGATCAAAAGCCGATCAGAAGGCCATGCAGCGCATACAGCGGCGCTGACACGGCACAGAGCCCTGTGACCCACCCTGATAATAATGAAGGGCCTGCCGAACTCGTCGAACGCCAGCGACATGGCGGTTCACCTCCAAGCCTGCCCACGCTCTTCTAGAAGCCACTGTCGTGCAAATTGGGTGCAAAGACAATGGCAGGCGCCTCAAAGAGCGTCAAGACATCAGTCCATGGCCGTGCCAGCTCGGCCTCGCCTCATGGCCGCAGAAACCCACAAGCCCCGCCCTCATCGCGCCTGCCACTTTAGCCATCGGTGTCTCAGCACTTCCCCAAGCCGCGCAGCAGGTCCCTCCGCTACTTGCTAGGCGTGGAACTTCCCACCTCCCTGCCTCAGCAGCCCACCCAGGCCAGCCGCCCCGCCCACAGGTGATTCTGATGCCGCACTGGCTTCGTGCAGGCCCCCCTGCCCTGGCCACAGCAGTCGATCACCCCAGGACTGGCGCTGCCCGCTGTAACCCTTCACAACCAGCGCCTGCGGACCAATATCGGGCATCCGCCCCTGTCGGGGTGCTCCCGGCTGCGTCTTGTGGGCAGCGCCGATGTCAATCAGTGCTCACTCCACCCCCGGCGGCTCTCCCTGGCGCAGGATGGACCGCTACCAACGAGTGCCAGTGCCTCGGGAGCCGGAGGAGCACGCCGAGAATGAGGTGGGGCGGGCGGCGGCAGGGCGGGGCGGCAGCGGGAACACCGCCGGCCCGGCCCGCACGGCAGCCAGCAGCCAGCTGTGGTGTGGGGCAGGACGTGGCAACAGCCAGCGCAGCGGCCGTCGCCTGGCTGCCTCCACATATCACCTGGCCGCCGCCGCCGCCGCCGCCGGTTGCAGGTGCGCATCACGTCGCAGGGCAAGAGCCGCAGCTACATCTCCTATGGCACCACCCTGCTGTCGGAGAAGGGCCACTCCTCGGTGGTGCTCAAGGCCATGGGCAAGGCCATCAACAAGACTGTCACCATAGGTGGGCGGCAGCAGCAGGGCAGGGGGCGGACTGGGGTGTGGTGCCCTGCTTCCACCCTTGACCCGTGACCATATTCATAGCAGCGCCGGCCAGCTCCAGCTGCAGCAGCCGCAGCGGAAGGCGCCCAGCGCCGAGCGGCAGGCATCCGTACAGCCTGGCTGCCAGCCCCACCGGCCCTCTATCCATGCCTTCTATCCACGCGCCGCCGCCACCACCATCGCCGCCGCCACGCCCCACCCCCGCCGCCGCGGCGTGCAGCCGAGATCACGAAGCGGCGCATCGCGGGGCTGCACCAGGTCACCGCCATCAGCAGCGTGGAGCTGCAGGACAGGTGGGAGCCCAAGGAGGAGGGGCTGGATCCCATTGAGACCACCCGTCATGTGTCCGTCATCACCATCACACTCTCCAAGGTGCGCCCGCCTGCGCCCTGCCAGCGGTTTGCTGCCTGCCGACACCCCGGCGCGGCCGCCTGGCGAGAAGCAGCTGCTGCACGGCCGCGGCGCAGGCGCTGGCTTGCTGGCGCTGGCGCCCCGCTCCTGCCGCTGCTGACGCTGCGAAACCCCGCGGGGCGGTCTGCACGGCGGCGGCGGCGGGAGGGAGCGCGTCGTTGGGAGGGGGCTGGGCGGGCAGGCCTTCCACCCGATGGCAGCCCGTTTTCTGCCTCCCCAGCTCCAGCCGCCCCTCCCCTGCTCCCTGCCTGCCTGCTTCCCTGTGCTGGCGCAGGAGCCGCTGGATGCCGNCTCCACGGGCTACCAGGCGCCGCTGCCGGAGAGCGAGGTGCGGCCGCTCCAGGATGAGGAGCACCTGGCGGGGGAGGCGGACGGCGAGGGGGAGGAGGGGGGCTACCACCGGCGTGGGCGAGGCGGGCGCGGCAGGTGGGCCGCCGGGCGTGATGCCGGCAGCTGCCTTAGGTTCTATCAGACATTATCAGAAAGAAAGAACCGATCTCCATCGTCAGTTTCAAGCTATCGCCGGCCCGTCTTGCTGGCGCGGGTGTTGTGGTGCCCGCTGGATGCGATGCGCATGCCTGCTGAACAGGCCGCTTGGGTTGGTGGGCGGGTACGGCAGCATGCCGGGCTGGCAGCGGCGGGAGGGCAGACCGCAGCACCAGCTGACTTGCCGTTGCGCTGTGTGTGCCTGCTCGGTGGTGCAGGGGCCGCGGCCGCCGCGCGCCGCCCCGCACAGGCGACCCCGCCGCCGATGCTGCTGCGGCGGAAGGTTACGAGAATGGCGGGCGTGGCAGGGGCAGGGGCAGGGGCAGAGGCAGGGGGCGGGGGCGTGGAGGCCGCGGCCGGGGCCGAGGCGAGGATTCAGCGCCGCCGGCAGAGGGCGGCGCCGCGGCGCCGCCGGCTGCCGCGCCCGCAGCAGCAGCCCCTGCCGCCGCCGACGGCGCCGCGGCATGAGGGCGCACCCTAGGGCAGCCGTGCTGGCTGCCACATGAGTGCATCGGGGCAGCGCAGCTTGCGCCGCCAGCGCTCAAATCGCCTCGTGGCGCTGTCTGCCGTCCCCGGGCGCAGTGCATCGATCTTCCGGCCAGGCCCAGCAGACTGCCGTGCATTGCGCTGGGGCCGCGGCGGCGAGCGCCTCGGCCCGCCCACCCGCTGCATTGGCGGGGCAGTGTTGGTGGCATGGCCGCCACGGTACTGATCAGCAGCTGACACACCTACATCATCGGAGCGTTTCCTTTTCTTTTCTGCTTTTGCGCAATTGTCCGCAGCAAGCACTTGCCATCTTTGGACCCTGCACTGCACTGCACTGCACCCGTGACTGTCCTCCTGCATTCAACTGTCTTTCGCCCTCTCTGAGGGCAGATGCATTTGCACTTGCAAATAGGCAGCGATCGTGTGACTCTCCATGAATCGCGGGGGAAGAAGCGGTACGGGAGGAAGCGTTACTGGAGGAAGCGGCAGGTGGAAAGCACGGCAGGACGAGCCAGTTCTCCAGCAGGATGCATAGGTATCAGTGCGTGCAAGTGGGAGTGCTGATGAGTGCCAACACACACATGCTGCAGACGCAGATCAGTAGCTGCGCAGCTGGGTAGGCGGCTGGTAGGCCACGAGGCAGCCGTCCAGCTCAGCGCGTGGCGGCGACCAGACTGACTGACCACACGAGCGCGATCAGCAGCCACCACGCAAAGCCGCGCTCCCAGCCCTGCAGGCGCAGCTTCCGCCGCGGCTGGCTGCCGCCGCTCTCCTGCTGCTCCTCCTCTTCCAGAAACAGCAGCTCCACATCATCCTGCTCGGGGGCCGCCGCCGCCAGCCAGCTGCGGCCGCACAGCTGGCGCACCGCGCCCTCCACCGCCGTTTCCACCGCCGCCAGCGCGCGCAGCAGCCGCCAGCGGTGCCCACTGCCGCCGCTGCCGCCGCCGCCCTCCTCCCACTGCCGCAGCGACGTGGGTGGCTCCGTCTTCACCAGCACCTGCACCGCACGGTGCGCCCAAAAGCCGGCCCATATCAGCTTGGACTGCGGTGCACAGGTGCCGCACACTTGTGCGTCACAGAGAGGGCTCGCAGAGATGCGGCGAAAACGTGCCGTGCAGGCAGGGATACTCCTGGATACCAGCAGGCCCTCAGGCAGGAGGCTGCCGCCGCCTCACCAGCATGGGCAGCGCCAGGCCTGCCATGAAGGAGACGCAGGTGAGGAAGCTCTCGCACTCGGCCACCCGAACATCCCGGCTGCGCTGCAGCAGCGGGAACATGCTCTGCCCCACGCCCCCTGCACGCCGGCCAGGCACGCGTGCGCAGCGTGGGGCGACAGGCGGGCGGGTGAGCGGCAGGCGGGCGAGGCAGGCCTGGCGCAGCGGCGGGCCAGCCAGGCGGCAAGGGGCGGCGGGGGAGTGCGCCTCGGAGCCGCAGCGGCGGCCGCGGCCGCAGCCGTGCTCACCGGGCAGGGCCATGGCGGCCAGCTGCATGGCGGTGTGGAAAGCGTGGATGCGCGCCGTGGTGGTGGGGTGGCGCAGCAGCGGCGCCGCGCACAGCGAGTGGTTGGACCGCACCATGGCGCACGAGTAGATTTGCAGCAGCATGTGTGGCACCAAGGGCAGCAGCGGCAGCGGGTTGAGCATGGTGGCGGTGATGACGGCCACCAGGCGGCTGCCCCACACCACTTTGAAGGTGTCGCGCAGGATGCCGCGCAGCCCGGGCTCGGGGTCGGCGTCCAACACACGCTGGATGCCTGCAGGGGGCAGCGGAATGAGCGCGCTTTGGGTACAACCAGCGAGCGAGCAGAGTGGGCGGCGGGGGAGCAGACCCGGTGGTTCTAAAACAAGAGATCAGATGATGATGAAAGATCAAGAATTGGGAGGTGTCCCTAACTACTTGTGTGGCCAGATGGCCCTGCCCAGGGGTTGTGTAGCGGAGCGAGAGCGGCGGGGAGGGCCGGAGCGGCCCGCGTTGGCGTGCGCACCTCGTGCCTTGCGCAGCAGCGGGAAGGCGAAGAAGACGAGGCGGTAGACGGTCAACGACTCCTTGCGCCAGCGCAGGTAGAAGCGTGGCGCCAGGCTGGGCAGCAGCCACATGCCGCCGGCCACCACGCAGGACAGCACGCGCTGGAAGCGCTCGCTGCCGGGCAGCGTGCTCCAGGCCAGCAGCGACATGACTTGGGTGGCGGAGTGCAGCAGGAAGCCCACGAAGTTGAGCAGGCGGTCAAAGGCGCACTCCCGGTAGGCCGCCGACCACGACGAGGCTGCTGCAAGGGCGGGCGGCAGGAGGCGGGCGGCGGCCTGGCGTCGGGAGCTGCTGTGAGGCGTGTGGGGCGCGGCCACGGACTGACAACCGCGGCAGGAGCCCGGCAGGCGCTGCAATGATTCCAGGGAGCATGGGCGTCAATGCTTTCACAGCATGCAGCAGCCAAGCAAGGCGCACCTGGGCGTGCCGACGGGGGCCGGCGAGGGGTGGCGCCGCCTCCCGCCCGGCTGGCGGCGCCCTCCCCCTGTGTCGCTGCGGTGCGCCTGCGCAGCTGGGAAGCTGCCGCCGTGCCACCGCTCATCTTGCTGCAGCACCACCGCCTGGCAGCAGGAAACTGCAGTGAGCAGGGTTGGGCGGTGCCTGCGCAGCACTAGTGGCCCCTGAAAGTCGGAGGGGTACGCTGGAACGCGTCCCTGAGCGGGGGCGGTGAAGACGATGAGGAGAACAAACAAGTGACTGGTGCTTAGGCGAGCGTACTGGTGTGCTCGCCTCTCGTGGCTTTTCCTGCCTTCCGATGCCTGGGCAACGATGTGCACGAGCACCATATGCCTGCCTGTAAGCCCTTGATGATGAGGCAATGGGAGAACGGTGAGGGCCTCAGGGAAGCAGCAGGCACAGAGGGCCACTGCATGAACGTCAAATCGTCAACCCCATTCCCAATGCACGTCTTTGATGTGGTGCTGCTTTAGTACATCCCCACAGGGATGCAATTGACCTAATGGGATGCAGGTGGGAGGATACAGCGGAGCAACAGTGTCGGGATCGGTGCCACCGCGGCGGTCAATGCTGTGCTGCTCATGTCATCAGGAGCGGGCAATCATTTGCTTAAGCGGCCATGCTGCTGCATGCATGAATGAGAAATTCCAGGGCATCTCAAACTCGCTCAGTCGAAGGTCGCCCAGCCGGCCTCTGTTGCCGGCGCCGCTGCTGCTCCGGTGCCAGCCGGTGGCGGCACGCCGCTGCCGCCGCCGCTGGGCGGCCCCCAGCCTAACAGGTCGCCAGCAGGCGCGGCTGCTGCTTGCTGCTGCCCAGGGGCGCTGGGTGCTGCAGCGGCGGCCTGCCCCGGCGGCGGCGCCAGGGGCGCCAGCCTGCCCGCGGTGCCACTGGCGCCCGCCGCCGGCGGGTGGCCTAGGCGGGACAGGAAGCTGTCGCCGTCCCCCGCTGCACCCTCCTTCTTCTTCATTGTGATCCTGCACACGCACCACGGGGAGCAGCACAGTCGAGGTGGGTGCTGCAGGCGCCTGCCAGCTGCGAGGCAGATTGCGCGCATGTGGGTCTGGCAGGCTGCTAGGCACCGGCTCGGCACGGCAATGAGCAGCTGCCCAAGCTCCAGCCGCTCGGTCCCACCCGCCACCCCCCCAGCCACCCCCACCCGCCGCACTTGATCGTCTCGCCCTCCCGCAGGCTCAGGTCGGCCACCGGGCGGTACAGCGCCGCCGCCTCGGGCATGAGGTCTGCCGCCGCCGCCAGAGGGTCGGCCGCGCCCCTGATGGCCGCCATCTCCGCCGCCCGCCGCTGCTGCCGCTCGTGGTCGCCGATGGCGACGTTGAAGTCAAAGGCGGCGGAGCGCTCGCCGAACGACACCCCCACAAACGCGTGCCGCCGGCTGTCGGCGTCCTCCAGGCGCAGCACAAAGTTGCGGCTGGAGTCGGAGGCCTGCTCCACCACGGTGTGCGCCTGGCCCGCGGGCACCGGCGCCACGCCAAAGAGCTCGCCGCTGCGATGTGGGTGGGGTGGGGGTGGGGTGCAGGGTGCAGGGGCAGGTGGGGAATGTGCAGCGCATGGCTGGCGGCACCGCATGTGCACCACGCTGCTCCCATCTGGCCTGCACCCAGCACCCAGCACCTGCGTCTGCCTCGTGCGCCCTTCCCCCGGCAGCAGCCGCCCCGGCATGCCAGCAACAGCCCTCGCAGCAGCAGCCCTGGCGGCGGGTGGTGCTGCGCGCCGACTCACGTCTGCGGGTCCTCCAGGCGCACCTCCAGCTTCTCCCCCACCGCCACCACCCGCACCCGCCCCGTGAAGATCTTGTCGGCCACCCGCCACTCCCCGCTGCGCCACCCGCCCGCGCCCGTCCTGGGCGGGATGCGGAAGACGTCGAGCTCGCGGTGCACAAACAGCACGTGCTCCAGCGCCATGGCCGCCGCGCCTGGATGGGCGCTCTGGGGCGTGTGCTGTGCGGCCTGGTGCACCACCTGCATGCATGCCGATAGCTTTCCTGTGTGAATCACCAGCCCGAGAAACCAGCAGTGTCAACCGCGGGTGCGGCGGCGGCGGGTGGCCGGTGAGAATGCAGCGGCCGGTCAAACCGGCTGTAGCAACCGCTGCGGCCCCGGCACGGCGTAGTTCTTGCCTGCTTGCAGCTCGTGGGCGCAGAGCGGAACCAGGCCCTCTTCTTCGGTTCTGCTTGGATCAGTCGGCCCAGCAACCGTTGCTGGGCAGCTGCCGGGATCGGAGACCGCTGCTGTTATGGAAATAGCAGCTTGCAGGGCCAGAATAGGGGACCGGTCTGGGTTTGGACGGCTGCTGATGTCAGCTTTGGGATGAAGGCTTTCGGCAGCGAGCCCAACCACAGGTGGCTCAAGGGCAATCCCAGGGGAATGCAAGCTGGCGGCTGGCAGCCTATAACGAGCGTGCAGCAGTTCTTCACACTCACCGAGGGCAGCCCATTCGCTGTCGTGTATCTGACCGCACCTTGGTGAGGCAATGTGGCTGGGCAGCCAGAGATGGGACCCGCTGGTGGGAGATGGCCCCAGCGATCACTTGCCGTCGGCGCCGCCAGCCGCAGCTGCCAGCTGCTGCCAATGGCCTCGCTCCAGTGCAATGTTGCTTGGCATGGGCACAGACTCCACTGCACTCACCTCCCTGCATCCCAGAGCAGTCGCCGACCCTGCCGCTCATGTG
>NW_005435066.1:487967-501609 GCF_000147415.1 Chlorella variabilis
CTCGCCTCTGACGCACACAGCCATACACGCCAGCATTCCCCGATGTGTGGCTGCCTGCAGTGGCCTAGCAGCTGCCTTGTTTTTCTCTTTGCTTCGATCAGTCTCCTGCCTTGCTTCTCTCGCTTCTTCCCGTTCCTGCCTTGCCCTCGCTGCCGCTGTCTGCTGTCTGAGGTTCCCTTCATGTTACCACACAGTGCACCCTCCACCCTCCCCACAGCTCAAACAGGCTGGGGCTGCCTGAGGTACTTGGAGACGTCAGTCATGGCGCCACCGCGGCCGGGTTGACTAGGCTAGTCAGCAGCAGCAGGTAGCCGAGCACCCAGGCAGTGTCCTGAGGTGCAGCTGGCTCACCCCTCGCTCCTGCCTGTCTCTCACCAGCAGGCGCCGCCAGCCATTGAAGAAAGCACGGGCGCCACGCTGCGGCGGTGCAGCTAGCAGCTTACAGGCAGCGGTGCAGAGAACACACAGTGTGGAAACTTGAGCTACAACCAGTCAACCATGCAGGGCACGACGCCACGCGGCGGCGGCGGCCTGACGCAGAACCAGAAGCTGGCGGCTGGGGCGGCGGCCGTGGGCCTGGCCTACTACTTTTACTCTCGTAGGCACGTGCAGGCCTGGGGCGTGCCTGCTGGGCTTGGGGTTCTGCCGGGGGACGCCGCGCCGCTGTCCAAGGCCGAAGGTCCTCTCTGCCTGAGCCCAGCTTCCCACCTCTTCAACCACTCATCCCTTCCCCTTCCCGCCCCTGCACCATGCAGTCAGGCAAAGAACGTGGGAGACGTGGCCAGCCGGGCCGGCGCGGCGGCGGGGCGCAGCGTGGAGGCGGCGGGGGCGAAGGTGCGCGGGCCGGGCCCTGCCTTGGTTGGTGGCTCGATCTCATCTTCAGAAACAGAGCTCAGTCCTACCCTGCTGCTGCTGCTACAGATGGGGAGCGAGACGCTGAAGGAGGAGGGCCGCGGTCTGCAGGCCAAGCAGCAGTGATGCGCCGGACAGTCTCCTCCTGGCGCGGCGCGGCACGAGTGCCCCCTCGCCTCCCTGACGGACAGCTAGTCATGTGCTTGCTCGCCTCGCCCGCTCTGCATGCACCCCCCGTTGAACAACCACGCACAGCAGCAGCCTGGGTTGACCCATAGTGTGTGAGAAAACAGCACTGCTCAACTTTTCAGACACAGCCAAGACGCCAACAGAACAGCAAGCAAGCCTCGGTTTGGAAGGGGCGGCGCAGGTGGCCCAACCCCCCAACGCCAGCCAGCCAGCCAGCCAGCCAGCCCGCCGGCTCTACTTGAGAGGCTTCAGGCCCAGGCTGGCCCGCAGTGCGTTGGCCTGCGCAATCTCGTCCCCGCCGCCCTCCTTGTCCGCCGCACGCGGCTTCTTGTCGCTGCGGCCGCGCTCGCGCTCCGGGCTGGGGCTGCGCCCGCGCCGCCGGTCGCCGCGCTCCCGCTCCCGCCGCTCGTCTCTGTCGCGGTCGCGGCGGTCGTCTCTGCAGGCAGGCAGGCAGGCAGGCGGGTCAGGTGCCAGGCAGGTAGCGCAGGTTCACTTACACAGCAGCCAGCCAGCAAAGCACTAAAAACAGCAGCAGAGCAGCAGCAGCAGCCTCCAGCAAGCTGAACAGGCGCTGCAGCACTACTTCCACACGCACCTGTCCCGCCTGTCATCCCGCCTGCCCCGCTCATCGTGCCGGTCGCGGCTGCGGCTGCGGTACCGCCGATCGTCCCGCCTGGTGTCCCGCCGATCCCGGCTGCGGCTGCGCGAGCGCCGCCGCCGGTCGCCGCTGCGGCTGCGGGCTCGCCGCCCGTCCCTCCGGTCCCTATCATCCCTCCGATCCCTGCCGTCCCTGCTCCTGCTGCGGGAGGGGCGGCGCCGCTCGTCCCTCCGCTCATCCCGCCCGCCCCGCCGCTCCCTGCTCCTGCTCCTGCTGCGGCTGCCGCTGCGGCCCAGCTCCCGCTCCCGCCGCCGCTTCTCCTCTTTGGACAGCTGCCACTTCTCCCGTTCCCGCCGCCGCTCGGCGCCGTCGCCCTCCTCCCGCACCTCTCCCTCCTCCCCCTGCGCCTGCTGCTGCTCCTGCTGCTCCTGCTGCTCCGCCGCCGCCGCGGCCGCCGCCGCCTGCTGCAGCGCCGCCGCCTGCTCCTCCTGCTGCTCCTGCAAGCAGGCAGGCACGGCGCGGGCGGCGGGGACAAGCACAGTAGCGAGTCATCAGTCGGGCCGAACGCTTCGCCGGGCCGGCATTGGGCGAAGCAGCACGCCGCGCCGGCATTGCAGGCATGGCCAAGCCACGGGCGCACACACACAACACATGACAACCACACACTCACACACAAACGCCCTCATCACATTCCTTGGCAGCCACACACACACCCAGCCACCGCCACACCCACACAAAGCATGCACTGCAACAGCCAAGGTATACCCACCTCCGGCGCCGCCTCATCACGCCCCTCGGCAACCAAGCAACACACAGCCACTGCCACACCCACACCCAGCGACCACCACCCACCCACACCCACCCACCCACACCCACACACCCACACCCACCCACCCACACACACACACCCAGCGACCACCACCCACACCCACACCCACACCCACCTCCAGCGCCGCCTCATCAAATTCTTCATCCAGCACCGAGATGCGCGGCTCCAGCTGGCCCGCCCCCTCCAGCGTCGTGCGCGCGGGCAGGCGCGGCAGCGCGATGCCAAACAACCGGTCCTTGTGCAGCATGGCGTCGATGAGCTGCAGGAGGGGTGGGTGCAGGAGGGGTGGGTGCAGGAGGGGTGGGGGCAGGGCAGGAGGAACCAATACCATTGATGTTAAATTGCTTCAATGCAGCAGACGGGTGCAGGAGGGGTGGGGAAGGGGGCAGGAGGAAGGGCAGGGGCAAGGGAGGGAGGGAGAGAGGGTCGGGGGTCGGCAGCGGCAGGGGTTGCGAGGGGGCGCACGGGTGGGGCGCGAGCGCAGGGATGGGCGGCCAGAGGCCCGAACGAGATGCGCGAGGAGGAAAGCGGGCAGGCTGCCGCGCCCGCTGTGGCTCGCCGGCAGGGAACAAGGGCAGGAGAAGGCGCCGCGGCGGCGGCCCTCACCTCATCCACGTGCCCTAGCTCCTGCCTGCCCTGGAAGTTGCGGATGCGCACCTGCACACACACAGACATATGCAAGCAGCAGGCGGAGGTGCTGAGATGCCTGGCGGCACCGGCAGCGGCAGC
This sequence comes from Chlorella variabilis, assembly GCF_000147415.1. Lineage (NCBI taxonomy): Eukaryota > Viridiplantae > Chlorophyta > Trebouxiophyceae > Chlorellales > Chlorellaceae > Chlorella > Chlorella variabilis. Next base: position 491,165 of record NW_005435066.1, read on the forward strand.
GGCGGGGCACAGGGCCTGCTGCGTGCGCTGAAGGGGAGTGGGAGGGCCACCGGGGCGCAGCCGCCGGTGTGCCTCCGCTCCGATACCGCCGCCGCCCTTGTACCGCCCGTCGTACCGCCTCCCCACCTTGCGGTAGTCGTTGTACAGCGGCTCCAGGTACTGGTAGACGTCCAGGGGGCGCCCCACCAGCCGCATGTAGAAGGCGCCTGCGCGGCACGCAGGGCAGCGGGGCGGCGGCGCTTGACACCACCCTCGGCATTTACCACCCTTGGAAACACCACCCTCGCATGGCAGCACATCCACCAGTGCCCCCTGGGCTGGCAGCGCACCGCACGGGCGCGGCCAGGTTGCCCGCGCTGCCCTCCGCCCCGTCAGCACGGCGCAGCGCAGCGCGGCGCAGCGCAGCGCGGCGCACCCAGCAGGCGCAGGTACTTGAAGTCGTCGTTCTTGATGAACTCCACCACGATGTCCTTGTCGGGCTGGATCTGGAGCATCTTGAGGATGAGGCAGATGAAGTGGGTGGGCTTCTGCGGCTCGCCCTGCATGCCGCCCACCTGTGCGCGCCAGAGCCGAGGGGACGAGGCGAGGGTCGGCCGGCCGGCGGCCTGCTCTCCTGCCAGCGAGCCGCGGCCCCGCGCCGTGAACACCCCAGCAGGCACGGACGCACAGGCACCTCGGCAGCGCGCAAAACCAGGCAGCAACAGACGCAGCGGATTTATTACGGCCCTCTGCGGAGCCCCACTCACCTCTGTGATCTCCACGGCCTTGTCCACCAGCCGCTCCGCCGACAGCCCAAAGCACTCCTGCTTCCAATAGATGCTGTCATAGATCTTCTGCCGGCTGATGTACTCGATCAGGTTCTGCAGCAAGGGAAGCGCAGGAGCAGCGGGTTGCCGCCAGTGGCGGCGGGGCGGCGGCAGCACCACATCAGGGCCGATGGCGCGGCGCGGCGCCTTGGAGGCGGGCCTGGTCGTGCCAGAACGCTGCACCGCAGCCTGCTGGCGCACCTGCGGGTTGGTGCCGTGGATGGCAGCCGCCTCCTTGTCCGTCCTGTTCGCCATCGCGCCTCAGCAGTGCGACGCAGCACCCTCGAAGCCTGATACAGCGGTCTCAGCAGGGGCTCGGCGAGCTGCGAGGAGCCTCGCTGGATGCGACGTGAGCAGGCTGGCCTTGGGCACAGCCCGCTGCCCACACAGATCACGCAGTCGTAGTGGGCGTCGCTAGCGATCGATCAACAGTGCTGCTGTGCTGCGCGGCCAGCTCAGCGCCGCCTGCTCCCGCCGCCTAGTGAGAGACACGCGCAGCTGATTTCAAAACAGCGCTGGATGAATCGACGAGTCAGCAGATCAATCTGAAAGAATCAAATATTCAAGCACTTCCCAACCCGCTACGACAGCACCACGCCCCGCTCCGTCTCCCACAAGCGTAGCGCAAGCGTCCCGCCGCCGTGGCACGCAGCGCCTCCACCTGCACCCAAGCAGCGGCCGCAATGTCACGGCACACGCTGGTAACGCAGATCGCATCAGCAGAACAGCAGCAGCAGCCACCAGGGTACACAAGCAGGGCGCACCTGCTCCCGCATGGCGGCAGGCATCGCCTCGCTGAGCCCTAGCGCATTGGCATAGGCCTGCCCCACCGCCGGCGCCGCCAGCGCCGCGAACGTCAGGTCTGCCGCGGTGAACTGCTGGCCCGTCAGGAAGGGGCGGCCGTCTGCCAGCAGGGCATCCACCTCAACAAACACTCGCTGCACCACCTCGAACGCCGCGGCGCCGTTTTCTGCGTTGATGCCCAGGCCCTGCACACACGCACCGGGCACGCCGGCAGAGCAGCAGTGGTGGGCGGGTAACGCAGGGAAGCGCAGCGGCAGGGATGCTGCCTCACGGCAACACAGCTGCAGCACCCGTCGCGAGGCTGATGCGCCATGCAGCCAGCGAGCACAACAACCCCCCAAGGACATGGGAATGACCGGGCTCGCCGGCGGCGGCGGCGGCATCTCACTCTGGCCATCAGGCTGCGGGTGACCAGCCACAGGCCCATCCGCATCGCCAGGCGCTCGCCCCACGGCGCCGGCGGCGAGGCCATCGCCTCGGCAATCTGGCGGGTGTACAGCAGGTGCGAGTAGGCCCACACGCGTGCCGCAGGGCCCAGCTCCTTGTCGAACAGCTGGCAGCAGGAGGGGAGGCGGGACAGCAGGCAAGGGTGAGCAGGCGGCATTACTTGAAGAGGGGTGCAGCTTCCAGGGCAACACAGGGCCCCCAAGCATTCAGGCAGGCCCCCCAAGCATTCAGGCAGGCCCCCAAGCATTCCGGCATGCATGCAGGCAGGCAGGCCCATACCCGGCAGAGGCGGGTGACCTCCTCTGCGGCGGCGGGCTCTTGTGGGTACAGCGGCAGCCCCGGCTTGCCCGCCGCGCCCCGCTGCTCGTCCACCCAGCGCAGGATGGCGTCGGAGCCGTCCACGCAGCCGCCGGTGGGCAGGCCCAGGCAGGGCGTGGCGCGGCGCCCGCCCACGCGCTTGGCGGCGGGGCGGTGGAAGCCAGGAGGGTGGGTGTCCTCCACATACGCCAGGCCATAACGTTGCAGGGCCTGCATCAAGGGCCCAGATGTATTGAGTGGGCCAGCAGGGGCTGGAGGGGTGGCAGGCACGCAGGCTGGCAAGCGGGAGACTGAGGCGCCACGGCGGCGGCTGCTGAGCGGCAGCCGCTGGGCGCGGCAGGTGGCGGCGGCCTGGCGGCGCACCCAGCGAGCTTTTTCGCAGAAATGCGACACGCCGATGGTGACTAGCGTGGGAAGGGCGGGAGATTCGGCCGAGGGTGTGGCCGCCATCGTGCTCCCAACAGGCTGGGCTTGGGCTTTTGAAGCACTGATTGCCTGTATACAGTGATAGAAAGACAGTACGAGGCCAGGGAGTGGCGCAGATCAACAAGCTGGCAATGGCGACGGCCACGTCAGCGCCCGTAACCTCATGCGACCGTATGTCACTCCAAGTGACCCTTGGTGGCAGGCCAGTTGGCCAGAACCCCGTTTTGTGATGCGATTGGATTGCCAGACTCAGATGGGTTCCAACTGATGAACGTTACAGATCGCCCACATGTGCCTGGGCAGGCGGGCGGGCGGGCACAGCTCGAGGCTACGCTCCAGCTCTGCAGCCGCCGCCTCACTGCGGCAGCTTCTTGCGCACCAGCCCCCGAAAGAAGTCCAGGCTGTTGCCATCGGGGTGCAGCTCGTACCGCTCGCCGCCGGCGTCAGTGGCCTGCAGCAGCACAGGGAAGAGGCGAAACAACCGGACGACCTCGGCCCATTGCGTGCAGCTACACGCGAGGGAGCTGGCGCTGACCGGGGCAAAACATTCCGTGCCGGCTGGTGCCGGCTGCCACCCCAGGCACTGCTGCCGCCTCACCAGAAGGTATCCGCTGGGGCTGAGGCCCCGGATGGTGACAGGCGTCAGCTGGCCGCCCTCCTCCAGCTGTACCCGCTGGCCCGAGTGCAGCCAGTGGCGGCAGTACTCGGCCTCGAAAGGCGCAAAGCCCTCTGCCGCCAGCTGCGCCAGCATGGGCTCCAGCCGGGACAGGATCCCCGCCAGCAGGACTTCTCGGCTGACTGGCTCCAGCGCCTGCTGGTGCTGCTGCTGCTGCTGCTGCTGCTGCTGCTGCTGCTGCTGAGCAATGCCAGGCGCCGCCGCCGCCGCATCGCCCCGTGCCGCCGCCGCCGCCGCGGCGGCCTGCTCGATGAGGGCGTCTACGCAGGTGGTGGGCTGGCGGTTGCTCAGGTTGAGGCCCACGCCCAGGATGATGTGGAAGAGGGAGTCTCGATAGGAGGAGTGGCACAGGATGCCGCCCAGCTTCAGCCCGCCCGCATACACGTCGTTAGGCCACTTGATGCGCACGTCGATGGCGCCACCCTGCGGCAGCAAGGCGGGGGCAGGGGAGGGGGAGGCGTCGGGGCCACGGCCGGCGGCAGTGGCCAGGCTGGAGGCAGCCGAAGCACAGCGGCGCTGCGGGCTGCAAGGGCCGCCAGCCCTGGAGCGAGGGGCGTGCATGCTGCCGGGCGCCGGCGAATGCGCGCCTGCAACCGCCGTGCGGCTTCCGCCTGTACCGCGTGCACCACCGCCAGCGACACCACGTACTGCACAAACGGCAGGCGCTGCCCCGGGATGGCCAGCCGCGTGGCGGCCGAGAACATGAGGCAGCCGTCGGGCGACTCCCAGCGGTTGCCGCCGCGCCCTGCGCCGCAGGAGGGTCGGGCCAGGCAGAGGGCGTTGCCAGGCAGCGTGCGTTGCGGCGAGGCGGCTATGGTAGCAGGAGCAGCCGGCGCAGCCAGGCCCGCTGCTGCCGGAGCGGCCATCTCCGTGCTGCGGCAAGCACACCAGCCCTCACCCTTGCCGCCATACTGCTTGTCTGCCACAAAGACCAGGCCGTCTGGCAGCTTAGCCACATTCTCTTGCACCACCACCTGAGTGGAGGCGGTGGCGGCGGCGGTCAGCAGCAGGCGGCCCAGCAGCCGCGTGTCCAGCGCCGCCATGTAGCGCTGCGCCGCAAAGGTGCCGCCGGCAGGCTGGCAGCTGCTGCCGGCGGCGGGCGAGGGGTAGGCGAGCGTGCAGTGCTGCTCTGGCACGTCGGCGCTGCCGCGCTGTGCCACCAGCGGCCCTGCCTGCGGCGGGAACAAGGTGGCAGGATGCTCCTGGTATGCACCACACATTCGTGGCATGCAGCGCTGACACAAGGCGGCAACCGCAGCGACCAGCTTGCCTCCTGCAGCGTCTGGCGAGCCGCCGCCAGCTCCGCCGCCGTCGCTGCGTGCACGCAGACTGCTGCCGAGATGCCCTGATCGGCCATGCACGCGATCTGAAGTCTGCCAGGATTCCTGCACCTCGTGCCGGGCCCGGTGTGCTGCCTGAGTGCCAGGAAACGCAAGGAGAGAGCGAGGCGCGCCGGCATCGCAGCCGCACAAGGCGGCGCTGCAAACGGTAATCGGTTACAATCAGGGAGGATGTCCGAATGTTCCCAATGCTGCTGCTGTTCAAGTTCCTGCCGCGTGGCGGGTGGTGCTGTGCTGTGCTGGCCACCGTCTCTGCCTGTTTCCCCTGTCTGGGACCCCTCTGAGCGCCTTTCCTGTCGTGACGAAGCCCATACTACCTCACGGAAACCTCTCGAGGAAGACGCACATGGCCACGGCGCCCGAGCCGTTCATCAAAGTGAGAGCCTCTGTGGCTGCCCTGGTGGTGCCGCACAGGTCCTAGGGATCTGGGCTAGCCTGCTGCAGCCTGGCAGCCTCCGTGCTGGGCACCGCGCCGCGTGGCCTTCACCGCCCCGCCGCCGCCTCAACCCGCCCTCCCTGCCCGCAGGTGCCACTGGATTGGAAGAAGCTGCTGCCCGGCAAGAAGCGGGACGTGAACCGCGACATGGCGGACCTGCCATACACGGAGCCGGAGCTGATCCAGCAGTGCCAGAAAGAGGTGCGGCGGCGGTGCCGCAGCGCTCCTCCACGTGCTGGCCTGATCGATGTTGCGACCAGCCCTGCAGCTGGTTGTCTGGCGCTCCACGCCCGCTGGCAGCTGCTTGAATCACGGCCGCCGTGCCCTGCCTGCGCAGTATGAGGAGGCTGCGCAGCACGGCGGCCAGGAGGCGCTGGATGCCTGCTTTAGGTGAGTCCCACCTCCATCTGAAGACGGACAAACAACAGGAGCAACGTTGGTCCAAGCCGGCAGCTGCAGCGCCCAGTTGCGTGCCACCCCTGCCTGCCTACCCGCTTGCCCATCCGGCCCTGCCTCCCTGCGGCCTCCCCCACGCGGCCTCCCCTCCCGCAGGCTGTCGTGGGCGCTGGTGCACTCGCAGGTGCCCGGCGAGGTGCAGCGCGGCATCGAGCTGGCCGAGGCGCTGACCGACAGCGCGGGGCTGGACCAGCGGGACCTGCTGTACCTGGTGGCGGTGGGCAAGTACCGGCAGCGGCGGTACATCGAGGCGCGGCGCACGCTCAAGGGGCTCATGCAGGTGCTTGCGCTGATGGCATGTACGCGCTGGTGGCATGTGTGCGGTCTGCGCAGTTGCGGTGCGCGCGCGTGTGATGCTGTGGCGTGCGCTGCGGTGGTGGCTGTGTGTGCTTGGCAAGGCTGGGGTTGTGTGTGTGTGTGTGGCCGGGAGTCCCGGCGGCCGCCTCCTGGGTCTGGCTGCGTCAAGTTGGAGCGAGCCTGGTGCCGGGAATTCGCTGCCCCAAGTCGACCCTCCGCCCGCCTGCCTGCCTGCCTGCCTGCCTGCCCTCAGGTGCACCCCGAGTTTCGGCAGGCGGAGGGGCTGCTGGAGGCGTGCGACAGAGAGATTGTGAAGGATGGGCTGGTGGGGGTGGGCGCCGGCGCCGCCATCCTGGGCGCCGTGGCAGCCATCGCCGTGGCAGCGATGCGGAAATAGCGCGCAAGGTGGCTGAGCCGCGGCCTGGCTGCCAGTGGTGCCTACTCGTCTTTGTGCTGTGTTTTGCTGCTGCTTCCTCTCCCTTTTTGCTATCTGTCTGTGCTCATACCCCCGCCCTCCTCCTGCTCTCCTACTCCTCCCAGATAATCCTGCTTGTTGAACAGTAAGGATTGCACAGCACCACAGCAGAGGTGCTGATCAGGTGATCTGACGGGGGAATGAGTTGAAAAACATGAAAGGAACGGGGTGGAGAAATTTAGAAAAAATGGCATCGCTCACAAACAGCAGGTACATAGATCAGACAGAATCGCAGGGTTGTTCCCAATACATACAGAGTTGTCGCCAGCCACACGGAAACACAGCTTGTCAAAATCGCACGGTGGAAAAATGTGAGACCCAGGAATCACAACCCCAACCGCCCAGCGGACCAAAGGGGTGGCAGGCACGTTGCCGTCGTCGCGCCGCCTGGCAGGCTCCTGGCACCCAGCTGATGCTGCTGGCTCTTGGGCACCTTCACCTGCTGCTGCTGCTCACTTGAGCAGCTTGAGCAGGTACATTTGCAGGTCCTGCGCCGACATGAGCCCCTCCACGCGATCCACCGCCTGGCCGTCCTTGAACAGCACCAGCGTGGGCAGCTTGTGGATGTGGAAGTGGTCGGCCCTGCACGCATGCACCGTGCAGGGGCTGGACGGCTGGTGCAGCGAACGCAGGGGGAAATGCTGGGCAAAGCTGGGCGGGCAGCAAGCCCGGCGGGAGCGAGGCCGAGCGAGGGCTGGAACGCAGGCAGGCAGCGCCGGCGCCTCACACGGCGGGGTGTTGCTCCGTGTCGATCTTTTCGAATTTCACCCGGTCCTTCATGACAGGCTCAATCACCTGCAGGGCGGAGGAGGCATGGCCCGAGTGCGGCGATGGTCAACAGGCAACAGCTTCATATCCTATGCAGGTGCGGCAGGGGCGCTCCTGTAGCTCACTCGCCTTCATGTTGCGGTTGAGCTGGTGGCAGGGGCCGCACCACTGCGTGAAGAAGTCCACCAGCACAGGGGTGGGTGAGGAGGCAATCATCTGCTGAAACTTGGCCATCGACATGCCGCCGCTGCCCGCCGCCGCAGAGACCACCCGGCAGCGGAGCCGGGGGGGAGTTGCAGGCGCCGGCGCAACCCAGACCAGCCACCGCGATCCTCTCCCCTGCGAAGTGCATTCTGGAACACGGGTGTGCGTGACGGAGCCTGCACCAGCGAACGACGCCATCTGGGCGTTTCGAGTCTCGCAAACCCAGAGTGAGACTGGCCCTGCTGCCAGTATGACGGGAGAGATGATGGAAGGAAGCGTGCAGGCTTGGGGGCTGCAGGGATGATGGGCACATTGCCTCCAGCGGGGCGCCGCCCACTGGCCCCTCTGGCGCGCCCCTTTGAACCTGTTGAGAGATGCTGTCAAATCTGAAGCATCTCCGACCATAATGGAACAGCTGCCTCGCCTCATCTCAAGGGTCCAACGCCGAGTGGCAAACCCCGAGTCCCGAGCCCACAGCACTTGGGAACTGGCGCATGAGCTCCACACAGCCTGCTTAGAAGTGCGCGATGCCGGCGTTCCCTTGCAAAATGGCGTCCAAAGGTGAGCAGACACCCTGGCCCGCCCTGCCCAGCTGACACCCTAGCTAGGTAAGCTATGCTGTGTGTTGGCAGACTGGGCTGCATACATGCAGCCCAGAGGGATACACACCACAGCCGCGCTTGCTGCAGGGGCATGCTGGAGCTCGGGCGCTTCACGGGCCAAGCGGCGGCGGCGGCGGCGGTGCAGGAGCTGGCGCGTGGATGCGCCATCTGCACGGTCCTTTCCGGCTGGATGTTGCTGGTGCTGAGCAGCCTGCTCTACCCATCAGATGACGACTGCGTGCGAACGCTGGCAGGCGCAGGTGTTGCCAGCCTGCCGCAGTCCCTGCCCTGCCGTCGTCCCCGCTCCAACGTTTGACATATCCGCAGCGCGCTCTCGCACGTGCGCCACGCAGACTTGCTGAAGGCGATGCTGCCTGCCCTGAAAGGCATGGCTGACCTTCTGTACACTCCCAGGGAGGAGTTAGATGCGCTGTTGCACGCTGTGTACAAAGCGCTGGACACCTGCGCACAGCCGCTGGAGATGCTGCTCGAGCTGCTGCAGAGCCCCTCGCCCCTGCCGCCACGCGCGGCGGCTGTATTGCGAAGGACGAAGCTCAAGCCTGTAGCCCTGCTGCAGACTGCCGCTGGCCTAGCAGAGATAACGATGCACCTGATTGAAGGTGCACCCGTGCTTCTTCCCTTCCTGCGCTGACAGCTTTGCCCATGTTGCCTTCGAAGACATAGCGGGTGCCTGTGCAGCCAGCTGACACACCTGCTCCTGTTACGGTCTGCGGCGCAGCTGGACAGCTCATGCCGCCCTCGGCGGCCCATCTACTGTGCACCCTGTTCAAGTTGGAGGCTGCGCATGGGCTGTGCGCCCTGGTGCGAGGGCAGCTGGCTGTGTTCAGCAGTGTCCACCTGCACAGCAGTATCGACCCGCAAAGCAGCGCTTTTGTGCAGCTAGCAACTAAAGCTTTTCTAACTCCAGCACTACCAGCATGCTTGCAGCCGAGCTGCTGTCTGCGAAATGCTGGCGCGAGATGAGATGGTGGCAGCAAACAGTTTGTGGGATCCAGCTGCTACATCATACTGCAGACGTCACAGCCAGCCTGGAAGGTGCCCAGAGCATGGCGGCAGCGTGGCTGCGCATCAGCTCATTGGGCCTGGCACACCAGCTGCTGCTCGATGCAGCAATTGCAGCGGCGTGCGGAGAGCGCATCCCCAGCTTTATCATGAGACCTGTGGTAAATCTCCTCGGCCAGTTTCTGCCAGCCATTTGCCGGCTGGCAGCTCAGGTGGCAGCAGCGCGGGGCAGGAATGGTACAGCGGGAGAGGCGTCGGAGGCGGCAGCAGCGGCAGCGGACGCAGCTGACAGCTTTGGCCAGATGTGCTGGGGCCACCTGGCTGGCGCATGGTATGAGATGCTGCAAGACTTGTGCGAGGGGATGGGCTGCCTGGCGGCTCTGGACGATTTCAGCCCACACGTCTTTGCAGATAAGGAGGCGACCGCCGCTGCTGCTGCAGCCCAGGCGATGGTGCGGCTGGTCCCACTGCTGCCTCTACAGCCAGCCCTGGTCCACAGCAGCATCCACCACAGCATGGCCGTTGTGGCTGCGGCGGACACGGATGGCCAGGCCGGCGGCATCACCACATGCGGTGCGCTGGTGGAGGCAGCAGGCGGCTCAGCGGCAGTGCTGAGCCGATACCTTGCTCGCGGCGGCAGGCTGCTGCCCGAGACAACAGCTCCCCTGCTGTCCAGATCCCTGCCGACCATTGCGGCGCGCCTTCTGGAGAGGAACAGCGAAACACATACCTGGGACGAGGAATCTGCATTTGGTGCATACAGCACAGCGTGCCACTATTCACATGCGCTGCAGCTGCACGGCGCGCTGTCCGGCGGTGACCAGCGCGGCGCTGCCATTCTGGCAGACCCCGCCACTGCGGTCTTTCAAGCGGATGACCTGCTGCACACCGCGCTGGCAGGGCTACACCCTTGCTTCGCAGACTGGCGCGGTGCATCAGATGGCGCAGCAGCGGCACGCACCCAACGGCGAGTGCTGCAGCCAAGAGGGGCGGCCGCCGCCGCTTCGTTGCAAGTTTTCATTGCGTTCCTGTTGGCTGCACATCCTGCTTCGTCTGCGATCACTCAACTTGTCCCTTGTATCACTTGTGCTCTGCTCAGCAGGGTTTGCCTGCGAGCGCTGACCGTGTCGTGTGCGCTGCGCTGCAGGCGACCGGAGTGCACTCTGCTGCTCTACCTGGCGGCCGTGCTGGCGCTGCCAATTGCTCATGTGCACGATTCAAAGAACTTTGCGAGGTTCTGCGCCATCCGAGAGCAGAGCCTGTGCGCTCTGCTGCGGCAGGAGGCGCTTGCGCCGCTGTGGCGCCTGCTCCTGCAGCTCAGGGGCAGCGCCACGCCATCCAGCCTCGCCCAGCTGCTGCCCCTGAGG
>NW_005435066.1:501659-507456 GCF_000147415.1 Chlorella variabilis
GAGTGAAAGGGGAACGTCAGGGGCAGCAGCTAATTTGCTGCTAGAGCTGCCTGCGGGTGCTGCCTGCTGCTGCTTCCACGCCCTGTTCCCGCTGCGAGCCCTTTACCCCAGCCGCGGTGGGGTGGTGGGGAGGCCCCAACACCCCACTGGCATCTAACGGGCAGGCCAGACTACCACTGTGTCGCCAGGATGCCATTGAGGCGTTCCTGTCCCCCAACACAGACCCAGATGACCCTGCACATGAGGATGGTGCGCCCCGAGAGCCACAGGCCAGCGCCGCCGGCGCCGGCGCCGCCCAACAGGGCACACCCCGGAGCAGCAGCTGGCGCTGCGCGGCGCCCACGCCCTGGGCCTGCGCGGCTCACTCGGCGTGCCGCACAGTGAGGTACTGCAGCGAGTCCTGCAGCCGGGCAGACTGGCGCCAGCACATGGCCTCCTGCCGCCTCCTGCGCCCTGAAACCTGAGCAGCCCTGCCCCCCAAGGAGCAGGAGCAGCACGCCCCGTCTGGCTGCACCCCATCGCATCCGCCTGTTCCCATTCCCGGATCCCAGGCCACCCGCGATATAGCGTTCGGGCTGTTGTGTTGCCTTGATGTTGCCATGGACCCAGCCATCACGCTAAACACCCACAACTCACAAATCCACATGCGCGAACCGACCTGTGCAACCATCTGCATGTGTCATGTCATGGCAACCAAAAGGAGGGTAAATAATGGTGGCGCTGTGGGGCCCATGCCCCCCAGTAGGTTCAGCAGAGGAAGGGGAAGAGCGTCCCGCTGGATGCGGGAAGGGCGCCAGGAAGATACCCACACCCGCCAGCTGCACCGCCGTCAGCCAGCATGCCACCAGCCCCAGCTTCACACCCTGCAGCCCGGTGTGCCAGCGATGCAGCAGGGCGGCTGCGTGGGCTAGTAGGGGCAGGTAGGCAGATGGTGGCAGGACGGAAGGCGAGACAAGGAAGTAGTAGCTGCGGGGAGGAGCTACCGAGTTAGGCAGGGCATGCAGCTGCACTTGTGAGGTAGGCAGGCCGGCCGCCGCAATAGCGAGGACAGCTAGGGCATGGGATGAGGTAGGAACCTTGCAATCCCGGTCCCGTTTGCCCAGTTGCGCGCTGTGATCAGCAGCGGTGACGAGCAGTGGGGAAGGAAGGCCCAGCACTAGGCAAGGCGTGGGTATGGAAGGGCGTGGCGGGAAGTGGTGGTCCGGCATGCAGGAGGCCCAAGTGACTGCAATGCTGCACTCACGTCGTCCACATACTGGTCGCAGCGAGCCTCCGACTCTTGGCGGCAGCACGCTCGTTGGCGGCAGCACGCTGGCGCTTGCGGGCAGCGCCGTGGACCACCTCAGGCCGCCGCGGCCCCCTGGCGGCTGAAGGTAGGTGCTGTACTGGTCGCCTTGCGTTTCCTGCTTCCCCCCCGGGCGGCAAGTGGCCGTCAGGCACCGAGCCAACAGAACCAAGTTGGGAGCACAGCAGCGGCCAGGTTCAATAGGCCAGCTTTGGTGTCAGCGCGAGATTGCAAATGAATTGGAGGCCCAACTTGCTCGAGGGACGACCTTTTGACCCATCGCGATCTCAAGAGAGTTCTGGCTCCTCATTGAGAGATTGAGCGTTTGTCACTTTGCTAAACGCTGTTCACTATGCCCAACGCCTTCTCGTCTTTCATGGGCCACCCTGCCGCGGTGGTGGCCGTGGGCGCGTTGGGCGCCTGCGGCGCAGCCCACGTCCACGGGCGACACCTGGAGTCTGCCCTTACGGCATTCCGCCCGGCTGCGGAAGTTTTGAGCGCGGGCGTGGGGGCCGGCGTTCGCAACATGGGCCTGGTGGCCGTCGACATTGCCCCCCGCCTGCACCCGTGGGTGGCACGCAGGTAAGGCGAGAGTGCATTACTCGTCCCCAAAGTGGAAGAACTTCTGGAAGAACTTTCAAACAAGCGGGCACCTCACTCTGTCTCCCTTGCAGATATGCGGTCTGCCCAAAATGCAAGACAAGGCACTCGCAGATCCTGCTGCCCTCGTGCTCAGCCACCTGATGGCGCCACCGCCCGCAGGTGAGCGCCGCAGCCCTGCCGCCGGCTGCCAGGCCACACCTGCTGTTTCCTGAATCCCTCCCCACCTTCAGCCTTCCTGCCACTGTGCTTGCAGCCCGGCGCCGCTGCCATGCAGGGCTGCGACGGTGAGAGGCACGCAGGCGGCACCGCAGCCGCACCCTCCCAGGACCCCTTGCATGCTATACACCCCCCAGGACCCCCCTACAACAGCCAGGAACACGTGCTAGCTTGAATAGAGCTTTCTGCGCATCCTTGTGTGTAATTTGCCTGTAACCTGATTGTTTTGTGAGTTTGTTTCATTTTCATTTTCCTGACATTTTTCTCTCAATCTGCCTTGCATTGTATGATCCCTCTTTTCATCTCCACCACCCCCGCCAGATTCTGCCCCCATGATTCTTTCACCATCACCTCTGATTTTCTTCCCTGCCTGCTTTGCTACCTTGTTCATTTCTGCCCTTGTGAGCGCAATGCACGGGGAAACCAACAGCACCCAGCGCAGAAAGACAGGATTCGCAGCTCCACATGGGGAAACATGGTGGTGGTTTGGGGTGTGGGCAGACGGTGGCAGATAATTGATGCCCTCGATGACGAGAGCCGCCAGACCGGCTTGTGCGTCCCAGGCGGCCCGGGCAGACAGGGAGGCGCCAGCAAGCGCAACATGCCGAGACAGTGCTGCCGCCAGTAGCAGCAGCAAGTCAACACATTGCTGTCAACCAGCCCTCCAGCTGCCACAGGCAAGGCAGCCGCGCTTCCAGCAGGTCCAACCTGCTGCCTGCCCCGCCTCGTGCCGCAGCAGCCGCAACAGCAGCAGCGTGGGACTTGGTGACAACACCGAGCTGCTCGCCCTACTGACCATCACAAAACACCCTACCTGTTCCCTGCCCCGCTGCTGCTCCCCGAACCGACTTGAATGCATGCAGAGAGTGTGAGCAGTAGCATGGAGATGGGAGCAACGGATGAAGCAAGTCGAGCAGCGTCAGCAAGAGTCAGCAGTGCAGGATCGGGAGAGAGGAGTGCGAAACTGGGGCAGATGCCAGGCCAGGGCGCGCGCGGCAGCGGTGCCCGGCCTCACTCCTTCTTGGGAGGCCCTCCGGGAGGGGGAGGCGGCTTGAAGCCTGGCATGCCTGCAGGGCGGGGTGGCGTCCAGCAGGGCGCCAGCAGCAGCACCGCCATCAATCAGCACCGGCCTGCCTGAGCATGCGCAGTGCTGCGGCGCGTTGCGGGCTACTAGGCAGCAGAGCGGCCGGGCCGCTGCCCTTCCTTCCCGCGACTCCCCTTCTCTCCTTCTCCCTCTCCCCTCCTCCCCTCCCTTTCCCCTCCAGGGCCCGCACCTGGCATGCCAAAGGGCATCATCCCCGGCATCATCATCATCCCGGGCATGCCAGGCATCATCTCCATGCCAGCCATGCCTGCGCCAGGCAGGGTCAGGCGGGTTGAGTACGCAAGCACACAGCAGGAGCGCTCAGCTGTGGCCATCGCTCCGCCTTGCAGGGAGCATTCCAGAAGTCGACGGCAGCCTGCCAGCCGGATGCGAGGCCCCAGGCAGGCAGGCAGGCAGGTAGGCAGGCAGGCAGGCACACAGCACAGCCCAGCTCAGCACAGCAAGCCCAGAGCACCGGCAGCTGCCAGGTGGCCGCTCACCCATCATGCCTGGCATCATCCCTGGCATCATCATCATGCCGCCGGGTCCCATCATGCCTCCCGCTCCCATCATGCCGCCTGCTGCCATCAGTTCCGACCCCGCCGCCACCTCCTCCATGCCGCCGCCGCCGCCGCCGCCGCCTCGGCCGCCGCGGGCGCCCATGCCGCCACGGCCGCGCCCGCCGGGCCCGCGCCCGCCGCCGCCGCCCGGCGCGCCGCTGCCCACGCCGCGTCCCGCGCCGTACTGGCCGCCGCCGCCGCCGCCCGCCTGGTGCCGCTGCTGCTGCGGGCTCACTCTGCACGGCCGGCCGTTCACGTCCCGCCTGCACGCCATGCCAGAGGGGAGGTGGCCAAGTCAAACAGCAGCAGCAGGCACGTGTCACTCATGCCCTGGCAACACTGCATGGTCAGCGCTCTGCCAGAAGGCAGCCGCCAAAAGGCAGAACCTCAGATCCAGGCGAGCAGCCCTCATTGGCAGGCATTGCCGGCCGAGGCCGCCGCTCCACCGCTTGCGCAGCCAGCCTGTCATCCCCTCCTCCCCTCCACCCACCACCACGCACCCGTTGAGGCCCGCGATGCACGCCGCCGCCGCCTCGCTCTCTGCAAACTCCACGATGGCCATGCCTCGCGACTTCCCACACGCCTTGTCGTCTAGGAAGCGAATGGAAAGCACGTGGCCAAAGGCAGCACACAGCCCTTCCAGCTCCACGTCAGTGGTCCACCACTGCAGGTTGGAGACAAAAACGGCGGAGCCGTCTCCGGCGCCGTGACCTGCAGGGACAGCGTGGTGGGCGCGATGTGGGTGGCGGCAGCATGGCGGCGCGGCGGCGGCTGGCGGCGGTGAAGGGCCGGCGGCACCCGCGGCGGCAGCAGCGGCGCGTACCTCCGTCTCCCATGTGCTCCAGGCCGCCGTTCTGGTGGCCTGCAGGCAGCAGGGTTGCCAGCAGGAGCCGGCAAGTGTGGTGATGGCTGCCCGAGCGCTCTGTTGCCGCAGCCAGTTGTGGGGACATCGCGATCATGCGTGCGCGCCTCACCTCCATAGTCGCCGCCCTCATAGCCCCCCGCCATGTCGCTCCCTCTCTAGGCAGGAGTTCAGCTCCTCGTAGTATGGGCGCTTGAAGCTTGAAGGGAGCGGAAGAAGAAGGAGAAGAGGAGGAGGAAGACGAAGAACGAAACGGGGGTCCGCCACTTGCAGCTGCTGACGTGGGGGTGCTGGCACAATTGGCGCGCGCCCTCTCTCCTTCCACTTTTTAACGCTGCAGCAGTCGTTACATCTGAAAATTCATGAGGAGGCGTTCGCAAGATTTGGTTTTCGATGGTAGGCTGCCGGTTGCTTCCTGTGGCAGATGCCGCGGTGGTTCCACCTCACTGAGCCCGTCGGCATGCCCCACTCATCCTTGTGCACACCGGCAGACCGCCAATGGGCACAGCCGATGCACCACAATCTGCGCATGCTCCACAGCATCTGGCCAGCCGTGCCGCCCTTGCTGGCTGGCTGCGCAGCAAGCGACAGCGGCAGCAAGGCCCGCTGAGCGCTGCGCCAGCACGGCTGCGCAGGCATCCAGCTGCCGCTGCGCCTACAAGCCTGTGCATGTGTTGCCCGCTGATGTGGCACCTCCCCCGATTCGTCTGGCTCATCAGGCACGCTCTCTCCCGCGATCCCTCCCTTTCCTTCGCCTTTCAAAGTCTCTAAGGCTTCTATTTCTCCCCTCCCGCACCCCGCAGCTGCCGCAAATTTAAAATTATGAACCAACCTGTCATCCTTTATGCCTTAGAACGGCGCCAAAACGGCGCCAAGAATGTGTTTCTCACTAAGTCAGATGTAGAGGGCATCATCCGGATCAAGCAGGGCGACCAGCAGGCGCCCTCAGGCCGGCGGCGGCGGGGTGCGGGAGGGGGGGCGGCAGTGCAGGGCGGCACCAAGAACTACAGCAAGAAGGTGCTGCAGTTCTTCCAGGTGCTGAAGGGCGCTGGCGGTCAGGACATCCTGTGCCGCTGCGTCAAGCGCAGCGGAGAGTGGCGGTGGTGCCCCGTGGTGCCGCTCGAGGAGCTGCCCCGAGTGATCAAGGAGCACCACGAGCGGGCGACTGGCTTCAGCGGTGTGGAGAA
>NW_005435066.1:509757-512149 GCF_000147415.1 Chlorella variabilis
GCATCGTGTGCCGCGTGGTGGAGATCAAGCGGCCCTTTGGCGTGACCATGTACCGGCTGCGGAGCGGAGCTGGAGTGGTGGAGGGTATGCATCAGGCCAGCAGGCTATCTAAGGCGCCACCCAGCCTGGCCAGCGAGCTGACCTTCAGCGGCACGGCGCAGCGAGGAGTGCCTGTGGTGTCTCTCAATGTGGCGATGGCGGCGCAGCCCGGCGGCGGCAAGGCAGCCGTGCGCTGCGGCTGCCGCGGCGCCTGCACCCGGAACTGCAGCTGCAAGAAGAATGGTGCGCGGTGTGGGCGGCACTGTGGCTGTATAACCGGTAAGGGTGGCAATTGCAAGAACCATTGAAAAAGTGTGCCTTGTACGCTTTGCCGTCTCCGCTGGAAGGTGCTGCCGCCTGTGGCGGCTTCATATTTCCTGTTCATTTCTGTTGTTCGGTCTCTCTGTTCGTGTTGGTTGGCTTGTAAGAGTTGTATTTCTGACGCTAGAGAGGTGAGATGACAGCGGGAGCGTTGAAGCGTGCATGCCATCACGTGTGCAAGCAGCCCCGCTCCGCCCCGCTCAACCCTCAAACAGGGCTATATGGGGTCAGTTCACGTATGGGAGGGGAGCGCCGCGCGGGCTGCCAGGAGGGAGCGGGGGCGGGGGTTGCCCAATCGGGAGGGTGCCACATCAGGGGGCAACACATGACTGAGAGCCTGTATGGTTTGTTCTTGCAAATGCATTGCCAAAATCGTAGGGTCACGTGCATGCATGGCGCATCCTCATTCAATGTTAGCAGATCGGGGTGCAAGGGTAGTTCAAGTTAAGTGAGCGGGTCAGCGCAGGGTGGGGTGGGGGGGTTGCATCAGGGAACTGGGGGTCAAGCATCACCGGGGAGGCGAAGAGTCGGTGTCGAGTCTCGGAATGTGGGGGTAGGGGGCAGGGGTTGGCAGGGCCAGGGCTTGGTACAGGGCAGGGCTTGGGGGTGGGGCAGGAAGTGAAAGCTTCTTGTGGTCTGCATTCGGGTGGCTTTGGCGGGCTGGGACTTGAGGCGCGGGTTGGGTGGCCCTGGTGGCAGCGGGCTCAGACCACCGCGGCGGTGCCGACCCTGACGGAGGCCGCTGCAGCGCCTTGGGTCGACACGGCCTCCCGCGGACCGGGGCTCAGGGGGCAGGGGAGGGCGCCGAGCTGGGCGCGCCGCCCATGCCCTCCAGAGTGTACTGCGCATCCAGGCACTGGCAGCCCTTGCCAATGGCGCCAAACAGCGTGTCGCCGGAGGTGACGCCGCCCTCGGGATAGCTGCAGGCAGGGCAAGGCGGTGCTGTGCTTGTGGTTGGCGCGTTGCCGGCTCCGCGGCTCCCCACAAGCGCGAGCCCCCACGTGCTGGCCGCGTGCAGCAGGCCCCTGCAGCAGCCGCTGGCCGGCGCCACGGCAGCGGCAGCCGCAGCATGGCAGCGGAATGGGTAGAGGACAACCCGGCACTCAGGATCATCCGATGCTAATTTAGGGTGAGATGAATCGGCGGCTCTCACGTGTACAGGTGCCAAGAGTTGAAGTTGGAGTCCTTGATGATGAGCGCGTAGCAGGCGTTGCCCTGGGGAAGGGAGGGAGTGGGGAGGAGGGGCAGCGCGAGGGCGTTCTGTCAGGGAACGGGCAGCAGAGGGCAGGCGGCTGGGCGCCTCACCCCTCACGGCACGTGCGGGGTGCTGCTTGGCAGTGTCGGTGACGGCGGCAGCAGAACCAGCAGCAGCAGCACCACCACAACCAGCAGCAGACAGGCCAACAGGCAGACAAACAGGCACAGGGGCTCGTATATCCATCAGCAGCAGTGGCATGCATGCAGGCAGGTAGGCGCACCACAGCAAACGGCACCATCTCGACCGTCTCAGTCAGCGGCACCTTCTCCGCCACCCAGCCCTCTGGCCACACCACCGAGCCGATGTTGGCATCGAATTCGGCCTCTGTGGTGTCATTGCTGTGCACGGTCTGCAGATGGGGAGGCAGGGGAGGATGAGGGAGGATGGGGGCGGATGTGGGAAGATGAGGGTTCAGGGGTAGGTGGGGAAGGGGCGTGTCAGCGGCAACACAGGCGCTGATTAGGCGGCTGCGCGATGAGGCGGCGTGGGTGGCTGACGGGCTGGGCGGGGAGCAGGCTAGCTGCGGCTGCTGTTGCTCGGCCAGGCAGACTGCTTCACTGACGTCAGTAGCAGCCGTGGCTGGCCAGCACCAGCCACATTTGGCCGCAACAAGCAGCAGCCCACCTGGAGCGCCCACTTGTTGCCCCACTGCAGGGTGGGGGGAAGGAGGGGCGGGGAGGCAGGGGAGGGGGGCCTGGGGATCACCCCCCACACAGATCCCCTTCAGGCCCAACAACTGGGGCTGGGGGGAACCCCTTTTCAGCGCCAAACTTC